>NW_013668344.1:84134-86300 GCF_000517525.1 Limulus polyphemus | reverse complement strand
CTTAAGGTAGTGGCGTATGGCCACAAACCTGAACCATGTGTACTTAAGGTAGTGGCGTATGGCCACAAACCTGAACCATGTGTACTTGTTAAGGTAGTGGCGTATGGCCACAAATGTGAACCATGTGTACTTGTTAAGGTAGTGGCGTACGGCCACAAATGTGAACCATGTGTACTTGTTAAGGTAGTGGCGTACGGCCACAAATGTGAACCATGTGTACTTGTTAAGGTAGTGGCGTACGGCCACAAATGTGAACCATGTGTACTTGTTAAGGTAGTGGCGTACGGCCACAAATGTGAACCATGTGTACTTGTTAAGGTAGTGGCATATGGCCACAAATGTGAATTATGTGTACTTGTTAAGGTAGTGGCGTATGGCCACAAATATGAACCATGGTGATATAATTAATGCAGAGTTATTTGGTTTATGGCAAATTTCTAACCATTCAAATATCACGTGGCATATGCCAAAATCCCTTCCTGGAAAAGATAATCCAGATAGCAAGACTTGTAAATGATACAGAGCCAAGGTTCACTATATTACACACAAAGGAGTTTTCAATGTTCTTCATCGAGGTGAAAACACTTACCCAGAAGAGCATTAAGAACAACAATATGCTGCAAAGCCACACCCTAAGCCAATCCAGAGCAAAGTGAGAGATAGAGTTGTGAAAGAGAACTCTCTGACCCAATCAACCATTTTAAGGAAGCTTGGAACACACAGGAAAATCTGCCACAACTGAACATTCTTACAACACGTGAAATGGCACACCCAGGAAAAACTGCCACAACTGAACATTCTTACAATGCGTGAAATAGCAAACCCAGGAAGATCTGAAAAAACTGAATATTCTTACAACACGTTAAATGGCACACCCAGGAAAATCTGCCACAACTGAACATTCTTACAACACGTGAAATAGCAAACCCATGAAAATCTGAAAAAACTGAACATTCTTACAACACGTGAAATGGCACACCCAGGAAAATCTGCCACAACTGAACATTCTTACAACACGTGAAATGGCACACCCAGGAAAATCTGCCACAACTGAACATTCTTACAACACGTGAAATGGCAAACCCAGGAAAATCTGCCACAACTGAACATTCTTACAACTCGTGAAATGGCACACCCAGGAAAATCTGCCACATTGAAAAACTTACAACACATGAAACCAATTTAAGGATCTGTACATCACCGGAAACTTAAAAATATTAAAAAACTCAATAAAAAACAATGAGCCAAAAATTAACCCGAGAACAAGACCTTAAAAAGCTAGCAATATCTTTCTACTCCTTGACAGAGTAAAATGAAGAAGTTGAATTGCATACTGTTGACAAATATATACTTAGAAAAAAAACACATTAAATTTACTCTTCAGATAATGATACGTTTATTTCAGCCCAAAGTTTTGCTGTTTTGGGTTCATCAGGGATAGCAGTAGTTTTTTGTTACAACAAAGTCTATTTGTGACAATGTCCATCATGGGTATCGAAATGCAGTTTTTAGGTTTACAAGTCCTCAGGGGACTATAACGAAAATAATTATTAACACCTACCACATGAGCCAGCCCAGCATCTTTTACTACTGAGCCTAGAATGGCTTATATTTCACTGTTTTTACAGTAACCAGTTAATAAGTCTCCAATTCAGCTGGCACATTAAAATGATTGGGATATCTTCGAACAAGTTCTTCCCTCATCTGACCTACACACATGGTTTAGCTTAATTGCTACATTCAAGCCATCATATTCACAACCACATCTCAAAACTGTTTCATAGTGCAGGTACCTTATGTAGGTTGGTGTATCAATGTAGGTACACGTCTAGACATCACAAAACTGTTTTATAGTGCAGGTACCTTATGTAGGTTGGTGTATCAATGTAGGTACACGTCTAGACATCACAAAACTTTGTTTTATAGTGCAGGTACCTTATGTAGGTTGGTGTATCAATGTAGGTACACGTCTAGACATCACAAAACTTTTTTATAGTGCAGGTACCTAATGTAGGTTGGTGTATCAATGTAGGTATATGTCTAGACATCACAAAACTGTTTTATATTGCAGGTACCTTATGTAGGTTGGTGTATCAATGTAGGTATATGTCTAGACATCACAAAACTTTTTTATAGTGCAGGTACCTAATGTAGGTTGGTGTATCA
>NW_013668344.1:79791-83371 GCF_000517525.1 Limulus polyphemus | reverse complement strand
TAAGAAACATCTGATAACTATCTCGACATTATAAAGATTTCGCATGTGAAGTTTTAAAATTTTCTGATGCATAAAAAGTATTTTTAATCTTAAAATGAATATTACTTTGCATGATAGATAGATAAGATGTGAAAAGGAAAAAAAGACATGAGAAACATTGTTTTATAGACCTTAAAAATTAAAAAAACAATTTATATTTTGCATATGAAATCATTGTAATGTTTACTGATCATCTGCCATATTTTGTTAACATTTGCTTATTAATTTAAAAGTTATAGCATGAAAACTATAACAAGCACAAAGTGGTTTTGATGTTGGTCCCAGGGACCGAGCCCATGCTGAAATAGTTCATATAGACAATCAATTTATATGCTTTACAAACATGTTTTTTTCAGCAAAGTAATTGTAATACTGATCTGTCATAAGTTTTTACAGATAGGTCTTCCTGAATAAGAGGAAAATTACTTTAAGATACACAAAAACTGCCGTTATTGTTTTCTTTATGCAAAGCTATACAATGAGCTATATGCGCCGTGTGAACTGTAAGAAATCAAACTCTGGATTTTAGCACTATTAAGTTTGTAAACTTACTCCAGGGCACACTTAAAAACATATTATCGTAATAGTTCCAGTTGCTTAGCTTCTCCTATTGCTAATAAAGATAAGGCTAGTCTTGCATAAATTCACACTTCTTACATCCTTGTGGAGTCACTTGACTGGATTCATTTTGAAAAATTAGTTAACCTTCCAGATCCATTTTCCTTTTGTGGAAGCAAGCATTAAGATAAACAGAAAAACTCTCTAACGAACCAGACAACGACAGTAAGAACCAGGCAAAAAGGTTATAAACGATGGCTGCAATGAAATAAATTTAATTTCTATACACAAGTTTTATTTTAAAACCTTAATACATACTTGGTGTTGTTACTTGAAATATAGGTTATATAGGCTACCTGGTGGAATAATAGTACACTAAAGAAAAATTATGGCTGACTGAACTATGTATACCAAATCAACAAATAACCATACTGATGATGTCTGGAAACCTAGTAACTGACCATAACTAAATTATGACAGTTTATAAGCAAGCCAAGTTTAATCATATTCATTTCTGGACACCCCCACACGTGTACCAAATCTTGTAGACTCAACATGATATGGAGTAAGTAACATATACCTTTCCCCCTCCAAAAGAAGATTATTACAGATTTTGGACAGATCAAAATTCCAGTTCAAATGATACAAAACAGCTTAGTACCAATTTTTGTAGATCTAAACCTTCAATGACTGCTATATTAGATGTATATCAAAGTCCAAACTGTTTAAAAACATCTGTTTACCTGTTCAGTTTGAGTTTACATATTTTATACGTGAGTGTCATTAATCAACAGAGTGCAGTAAAAATAATTACAGCTCAAAACATTTTTTTTTAAATCTGAAGACTGAAGTTATGTAACTCAAAACCTTTGAAACAAACCAGCTGTCCATAACACAGAATGCAATCTCATCATTTCACAAATAATCCAAACATACTTCCCTGTCAGACTCACCTTAGATTCTTGCTCCTGTAGCAGTCTTGCTAGCTCCTGTACAAACCATGAGGAAATTATGGTTTAGTCAGAGTCAATGAAACCATAAAGAAAAATACCAGAATAATGCACTAATTAACAAAAAAAGAAAGAATTCCAACAGTCCTGGAACGTTTACTCTATGTAAAACACACGATACATTTTTTATTCTCTCGTTCTGGTCGTAAGGCATTTCAACAAGTTTTATTAATGCCAAGACACCACAGAGCTTAGTAACTTGTACTGTAAGTTGGTTTATGAAGCCTTTAATAAAATAAGACTAATTGTTCCTTAACTCAAAACCTCGGCGTCATATTTGAAGGATTATGTTTATCAATGCAACGTAAGATCAGTTACAAACATCATACGATCTCCATTCAGCACCTTAAATATCAAACTATGACATTTGATAAAACTCAAATATAATTAAAGGGTAGGATACAGAAATAAAATTTATTAGCTACAATGCAGATATAAATTGTTCACAAAACATACAAATTTGACAACTTTCCAATGCAGTATGATGCCTTACTTCATCTTGTTCTTCCTGAAACCTGCGAAGTTCTACTTCTGTAAGGTCTGGAGGGGGCTGGAGACAAAAGTCTGAAAAGTCGGTATCTCTCTCCATTCGAGGCACATCTCTGTCTTCAAGAGAGGAAGATCTAATGGCACCGCATAAATCATCCTCTAATCTTGAACCTAGGATACATCGCAAGTGGAGAAATGTTTCATATTAATTTAAGAAATTACCAAAAAAAATGTTGATGTGTCATAAAGATGCATGTCCTACAAGTTTCTGAAAAATGCTCTTCCTTCACCAGACAGGTGAATATTTTTCATATGTTGAGTGCACACCTGCATATTAACTTCATTAGTATTTTAGAATTGATATTTTGTCATTTTGTAACATTTATTTAATGTTACCTGTAAAGAACAAGAAAGAAAATTACAAACTTGAATTTATACATGGCTCCAAGAAGTCTTGCCTGTAAACAATGCACTTACCGATTCTGTACACTTTTTTTGCCCATCCCAATGTAGTTTCTCAGCAAATATTAACCTATCATCCCTTCAGAATTCAATTCTCAAGGTTTTGTTTCTAGTGTGATTTTCCTTACGTTTCTCTAATTTTAGCACTACAGTGTCTTATTTATAGATTCTTTTATTATCTGAAAAATCACTAATACAACTGCTTTGAAATCAAAGACTAGCTACGGATAAAGTTCAAAAACCACTGGACAGAGTTGAATATAAACTATTCACATCAAGGTATATTGAATATAATGGTGCAACAACTAATTTGTGGAAAAAGTAATCAGGTGTAACTCTTGAAAAGAACAACAATGGAATGTAGTGGGAAATTTAAAAAAAACAAACCACAACTCTGGAAATACTTTTATAGTTTCTTTAAATATTCTTTCCAATACTGAAAATGTTTCTATGTTAAATTATATTTGTTAGAAAACTATGGAAATATTTTTCTATGACAAGACACTAAGTTGTTGTTTTTGTTTCGAATTTCGCGCAAAGCTACACGAGGGCTATCTGTGCTAGCCGTCCCTAATTTAGCAGTATAAGACTAGAGGGAAGGCAACTAGTCATCACCACCCACTGCCAACTCTTGGGCTACTCTTTTACCAACGATTAGTGGGATTGACCGTCACATTATAACGCCCCCACGGCTGAACGGGCGAGCATGTTTGATGTGACGGGGATTCAAACACGCGACCCGCAGATTGCGAGCTGAGCGCCCTAACCACCTGGCCATGCCGGGCCTAAGACACTAAGTAAGCCTAATTAGGTTTAGAGAGTATGGAAGGCATTGGCCAAATATTTCACGGATTCAAATACTGCTATCTAGCATTGCTTGATGCTGTTGTAACAGGTTATGTTGTAGGATACTGATAAATCTATCACTTTGTGTAATTCTTTTTTTTGTTACTTACAGCTGGATTGGCAAAATAAAGTAATAAAAAGAAATATGTTAAAGAATATCAGTTCAGCTGACAGTG
>NW_013668344.1:77777-78802 GCF_000517525.1 Limulus polyphemus | reverse complement strand
AAGGATGCAGTAAAAGTAACCCACATAATATACAGGAGCTTAATGATGCAGTAATTCGGAATGTGTTACTAAGCTGTTATTAACTCTAGAATTAACAACATCCAGTAGTGGGACCCTATCATATTCTGCAAGGATTAATTTTACATTAATAACATTATACTAAAACCTTGTTTTTTGTATATTTATGCTTTAGCGGTGTACTTCTTCAAGGGTTATTTTAGCTAACAAAACAATTATCTCTCTCTAAGTTTCCATGTATTATCAATTTAAATGATTTATTATCTACTTAAGTGTTATATATAATAGTGGTTCCCAGTTTTTTCTCCCAACCGGAGAACCAGCTTGTCATGAAAACAAAATTTCTAAGACCACTTTTTACAATATTAATAGTTTAAAATACTTTTAAATAACATTTTATAATAAAATATTTCAATAGCAATATTTGAAAACACATTGTTTTGTGGGTTTTTTTCAACTGTTTTGCCTATCAACCGAGATATCAACCATAAATGGGTGGTCCAGAACCAGCAATATATAAACCATTTTCTTTTACCTAAAGTAAAAGTCAACATATACAGAAACAACCAACCCAAAAATGCCTTACAAACAGATTCTATACACCTATAATTTAAAAAAACAAAATGAGCCAATGATAAAATATGTTAATATGATTGTTAATTAACAAACAGATTAGAATTATAACGCACCTCATCTTCAGTTTCGAGGACTCTCTGCTGTTGAAGTTCTTCCATCTTCATACGTTCTTGAAGTTCCTCGGCAACCCTTGCATCTTGAGCCTCTCTGTGTTAAGATTTATATAAATTAATTAATCAATAACTATTGTTTAGAAAGTAGAAACCTTTATTAAAGTAATTATTAGCAAAGAAAAAAATTATCGTAAAAATTACTCGAGAACAACATATCTGACTGATCAAAGTTTTTTTGAAGCAAAGTAGAACAATATTGTGAGAATTTCTTTGAATTTAGGTAACTGAATAATTATCAATGTAAAAAAAAAAAAGGGC
>NW_013668344.1:74311-77767 GCF_000517525.1 Limulus polyphemus | reverse complement strand
AAAAAAAAAAAGTGCCTCAAGTAAATACATATGCAAATTACATACTTTCAATAGCATTTATTTATTAAAGTAGTATACTTTTTATCTCATTGCTTTAAGGTTAAAGTTACATGCTATAGGACCTCTTCAGCACTGGCTGAAGCACAGTCTCTCCTCCATTCAATTACAGTCTTGTAGCAGTACATCTGTCAGTGCACAGTCTAGCTAGTGTGACACCATTCCTATGCTGGCTATGCCCTAACTGGACCCACTAGTATTATACAATACACAATAGAAACATGCGAATACAACTGGATAAAGACATAACAAAGACGCCTACAACAAGGTGTAAAAATCTTTTATAAAAACAGATAACAAGTTTTTCAATTTCATGTGTTAGTTTCACCTAATCAAAATCATTTTCATTTTGCTAACAACACTATTTCTCTTTTGATTTAAAGCTAAGCATTCTTAGTTACATGCAACTGCTCAGCTAATACCAGATGAAATAAATGAAAGGAAAAAAAAAATTAGCTTACAGTATGAGGGAAAACGGTATCTTTAAATTTTGCCGGTTAAGTTTTTAGCTCAAGTTTGTAACTGTCAGAGTGTCATGAATCCTTAATTACTCAAGTCTAAACCAACAAAATTTGGTTACCCCAACCTACAAGCTGTTTTTTTTCTCCTTTCGTATTGATGTACACTTACATTATGCTGTAACTAAATGATGGTGTACCGTGGTGTTTCTTTTGACCATACAGGTGCTGAAGAAACGAAGAAAGGTATTTTTTTTTAATACAAACATAAAAGAGTTATACTTTCCCTCAACTACTTTATACAATCTTCACAAGGGTACTTTACTCACTGTTCCAAAATCATTCTTTCATAGGCTAGCTGCTTCTTCAGAGATTCCTCTTCTTCGACTTGCTGAAGGGTTTTGGCTTGCTGAATATCAGAACGTACTAGCTGGTTATTAAGCTTGTTTTTCCCATAATGCATTTCAACTAGATGGATGAGAAAAGTATTGTAAATATGGAAAATCTGTTTCTGAAATTTTAATGTTGTTTGAAATCAGCACTGACAACTTTCCTAAATTTAATTTATCAATTTGTAAAAAATGTTAGAAAACATGGTTTAAATTCCAAATTATTTGTTGTGAATATAATCAGTCTTTTTTCAAATCATCCATAACAATTCTGACAATCAAAATAAAAAAAAAATGTAGAAGTAGAGTAGGCTATTAATTATCCAATTTATTTTTAGAGACTAAATTTCTTCCACCCTTTTACATATCTAATACTTATATGCCATCTCATATCAATTGTTTCTTATTCTTACTTTCTTCACTCTGAAGTCTGTGAGCAAGCACTCCATCTTCATGTACTAAGAACTGGCGACACACTAAAAAAAATTAACCAGGAAAAGTTACATTGTTAGTACATTCAACAGTTCTTTTAATGTTGCTAAAAAATTGATTTCTTGTTTCTTTTTTTTACAGCTACAACAATCTAATCAACAAACTATCTTTGATAACTTCATCCCTGTTTAAAAATTGCAGAAATATGTAACTAGCAACAAATGTTTCTTCAAGGGGGTATTTTTTAAGTAAAAAGTTCTAAAATTCACAGAGCTCATACATCTCCTACATTTAAGTATTTTTAACTAAATGTATAACAACTTTTTCTTTTGACTATTACTGCATGTGAAATTCAAGCACACATTTCAAATCAGAAAATAATCTAGTTTACAAGAAAAGAAGTCATTTATATTATTTATACAAAAGTTCTGTATGTGATAGTTTACATTTCTAATTGATCAAGTTATTGTTAATGACTTTGAAGAAACAAACTATATAACACAGTTCTGGCAATAAGAAGTACTAAATTTTTTTTTCCATTCCAATACAAAATTAGTCTATACAACTTTTCTAACTCTCAGTGGTTTTCTTTTCAAAGGGCAGGGAGAAGGATGAAAAACATTTCAGCATTTTAATACTGACATCTACTTTTGAGCCAGAGCAATCACATGGTGCCCGATGCCAGCTCCTGAGGGAGAGTGACAGAATGTGTGCCAGGGGGATCATAAGCAGCTAGTGTATTCTCTGACACTCCAAGAGTTTGGTTATAAAAGATTTTGGGTGTAAACTGAATAACTTATTTTTTATATGCATATTTTTAGTTTTTGAAGTGTTGGGACTCAGCTTCCATTTGAGGTGCCAGAGCACTGCTCCAGCATTACTACACCTCTGGTTATTTAAATAAATGATTGTAGTTTTTAATATTGGTGCTATCGGTAAAATTTCAAAGTTTCCTAGAACAGAAGTGGTTATTTAATGAATTATCTAATCTACAAGTACAGCAATTAAATAGATAAGAAAAAGTTAGAATAGATTAATTGCAAAAAAAAGTTTTTACATTAGGGCCCTAGCATTAGATTACTATGATTTATCTTTTCAACTTTTCTCCTGGTAGCTTATAACATTTCCAGATGCTAATTTAATAATTAGAAAGTTTAGTTAACCCAGCTGCTATATTGAACCTATCAACTGTCTTCTGTTGCTTGAAAACATGCGATAAAAAGAAAAGAAAAAGAAGATATTTATAAAACAAATATATATATCCCAGGGATCTTTACAGATCTACCAGAAGAGCTAGCTATTGACAACTAAGGTAATAAGCTTAAGATTTCAGCCCAACAAATGAAACCTATGGTTGTGTTCAAGGTTACTGGTTAGATTTCTTATCACAATTGTTTTAATTGACTTTTCAGGCTCACTTTATTGATGAACTATTAAAATTCACATTTTGCCTTTAAAAACTGGTCAGAATAAACTTTTAAACAATGTTTGTACATTACTAAGTAGTTCTTATTACACATCAAGTTTTCTTATTATTATCATCATCATCATCATCAAAGATGTATTTAATGCCAGTTAACTTTAACAATATTTGTTGACACTGTTCGAAGCCTAAATTTTACAAACATAATTATTTATTGCAGGTTAAATAGCAGATTATCTGTGGACTTCCACTTCCTGATTTTGGTAGCTTATAACTTCACAAGATGTAAAACATTTTATACATAATTTTTTTTTTTAAATAATCTGTCCAAATTTTTAAATATTTCCTTTTCCATTCAAAAAGAAATGAGATCTTTACAATA
This sequence comes from Limulus polyphemus, assembly GCF_000517525.1. Lineage (NCBI taxonomy): Eukaryota > Metazoa > Arthropoda > Merostomata > Xiphosura > Limulidae > Limulus > Limulus polyphemus. The sequence continues at coordinate 74,626 of NW_013668344.1, read as the reverse complement.
TTTGAAAACAAAGGATTCCAAAAATACTCTTTTAGCATATGTAAACCGATAGAATTGTTATATAATTCCAAAAATACTCTTTTAGCATATGTAAGCCGATAGAATTGCCACATAATTCCAAAAATACTCTTTTAGCATATTTAAACCGATAGAATTGCCACATAACTCCAAAAATACTCTTTTAGCATATGTAAACCGATAGAATTGCCACATAATTCCAAAAATACTCTTTTAGCACATGTAAACCGATAGAATTGCCATATAATTCCAAAAATACTCTTTTAGCACATGTAAACCGATAGAATTGCCATATAA
>NW_013668344.1:55672-73405 GCF_000517525.1 Limulus polyphemus | reverse complement strand
ACTCTTTTAGCATATGTAATCCGATAGAATTGCCACATAATTCCAAAAATACTCTTTTAGCATATGTAATCCGATAGAATTGCCACATAATTCCAAAATACTCTTTTAGCACATGTAACCGATAGAATTGTCATATAATTCCAAAAATACTCTTTTAGCACATGTAAACCGATAGAATTGCCATATAATTCCAAAAATACTCTTTTAGCATATGTAAACCGATAGAATTGTCCATATAATTCCAAAAATACTCTTTTAGTTAAGTTCTTGTATAGTTAAAGTAGAGTATTTTTTTTCCATCTTGCGGTGGCTTTTGGAGTTAGAAAGAAACTGACTTTGTTTTAAATCCGTAACTGTTCTTCGGTTATGAATTAATTCCTGCAAATATCTACATAGTAGGATGCCTACCGGCCATTTACTATTTATCCAAAAGGAGTAAGAACCCGTATGTAACAAAAGCGGTTTTAGTGACAGTATAGATTCAACCACATAACCACCGTTTATCCTCAACTGAGTTTTGGAGTAAGAAGCCTGGATAAGTTGCCAAGTTTGGTTTTCAGGGTTACCAACTAGCGTTGATTTTATACGTGAAACAGACATCATTAATTGGGGTGAAACCCCCCCCGTTGCTGTTTGCTGAATACGTTCAAGCAGTGAGTAATATACTACGGCTAGTTATTTCTCAATGTCTAACGGTCAGTGGCGTCGACTGTACGCTTTTCCTCGGTCTGAATTAAGTGCATCTTCTGTGCCTTTTTATTTTATTCTTAAACGTTTTATGTTAAACTTCATTAAGTTTAGTACAAAAACAGTGAGTGACATTAACGTTTTGGCGTGTTATCTATGCTCCATCTGGTGTAAACTGATATAAACTATAAAAACATTAACAGACATGTGTTTCTTTAGTAGCGTGAAAGCACGCATGCGTATTCGCCATCATAAAAACCCGAAACACCGTTCTGCATTTTTCAGGCTGCTTATCGTATACTTAGAACCGTATTAAAAAAAAAAGAATAATGATTTATTTCCACGTCGACTTTAATTCTAGAAACACCACTGGGGATGCGGCCCCATTTCTCTAAACAATTGTTACACCCAATTGCTTGTGCGTCCAAGACTTTGTTACGGGATCCCTAATGAAATATGAGACTCGCAAAAATAAATAGCAACAATATTGCATGTCACACCTTTAATAAACTGGTGGGGGGGTTTGCAACATATTTTACATAGAAAAATGGCGATTTCCCTTAATTTGTTTGGCTAGTTCTTTCCGCTTTACTTAATATGTGGACGGACCCCCACTAGCCTGTAAAGAGTTTCAGGCATAAGAAATTAGAAAGGACCGTCTGTTTGTTTTACGTGGGTGATTTATTTTGAAGGGTTGGTTTTCTTATTATGGACATAAAATTACGATTTTCGTCCAAAGGTTTTATTAGTTAGCTTAATTCACCAACAGTTCTAACATTTTTTCACTCGGTGGAATTATAAACAATTTTTAACAGAACTTTGCTGGAATTAGCCGTGGATTGTTACGATGAAATGAGATATATCTGAAAATAACTAGTGTTTGTATAAAAATAACACGTGTGTTCTTGAACAAATATGTAAAAATGACATTTCTTTTATTTTTCTCCTTCTGGAAGACAGTCGTGAGTAGGAGAGTTAGGACTATAAATACCAACATGACAGACGACAATTGTTCGTTCCCGTCAAATTCCTCCTCTTTCGGGGTAGGACGAAATTTTCGTAGCGCAGAACTCTCCTCGTTGTGCACGTAGCGGTATTTGCTTTTGTTGGAATTTTCCCCCAGCTGTCTTCAGAACAGCGGGCTGGCCCTCCATGTGGCTTTTACACGTAGTTGGCCTTTGTTGTCCAACGATCAGCGAAAATGTAAAATATGATGCAAGACTATTGTTCTCTCTCCTGAAGATGGTGGAACTTTTTTCACCGAAACATAGTTTTTAAATGTATATTTACGTTCTTACTAATTTCCCTTTTAGTCCATATTTGTGAAGGTTCACTGAAAGATATTTTATATTATATTATAAAGAACGAATATAATTACCACTCCTTGCCGATAGATCCGTTGTTTAATTTTCTTGAGATGTTATTACATTATACGAGTAAATTTCAGCTCTTAATGTGTAATAAAAATGATTATTTACGGAATTCTCAAACGTGTAATTTCAGTGAAGAAAAGAAAATCTGTAGAGGTTCGAATCCCCTCACCGAACATACTCAGCCATGGGAGCGTTATAATGTTTGCGGTCAATCCCACTTTTCTTTGGTAAACAGTAGTCCAAGAGTTGGTGGTGGGTGGTGTTGAGTAGCTGCCTTCTCTCTTGTCCAACACTTCCAAATTAGGGCCGAACTAGCGCAGATATCCGTCAAATAGCGTTACCCGAAATTCAACCAAATAAACGGCGTGTGTTACATCGATCTGTTCCCTCTGTGAGTTTACAGACGGTCTTGCGAGTTGTTTTTACCTGTTTGATATTAGACACTCCTGTCTATCGTAACAAACCAGGTAATATCATAAAGCAGGAATAAGCTAATACATATATATATTTGTTGTTGTTATGGGTGTTTTTTTTCCGGAACGTTGAGTTTTTAAGTTTCTTTTACTTTAATATTTTCCTTCTGATAACCTTTTAACAATAGTCGTCTTGAAATGAATTTGATGAAGCGTATCTTGGCAGTTTTCATCTTATTGTTGGTTTGTTCAATTGTTTGGCTGATATCTTGATATAATTATGTACCGTAGTAACTTCGGCAGACGATCGCAGCCTTGCATCGTGCTGCTTGGAAACCCATGCACATGCTGCGTTTAAAATGCCGTTCTGGGTGGTTGCGCTCGTGCTGATATCAATAGGCCAGTTGGCCGGACTTTGCATACCATCCAGAGTATTTACATAGATTGCGGACGAGTTAACGAAGTTAGTCTTTTGTTTGCTGTTCGTTAAAGTACAGGTAATACTTCCTGTTTTATAAAAGCATTAGATACAAGCGGTGAACGTTCGTTTTGGCACCAACTCTTGTATATTTTGGAAATGTAAAAAAATAAATACTTTTTCTGTATTCTTATAAGATAATTCTGTATACTTTCCATAAATACCTTAATCAAATGAAAATTAAATAAACTTCATTTTTACTTGCAAATATTGTCTATTTATACCCCCCACCCCACCCCCTGACACAGTGGTATATCTGCGGATGTACAATGCTAGAAACCGGGTTTCAATACCTGTGGTGGGCAGAGCACAGATAACCCATTGTGCAGCTTTGTGCTTAATTACAAACAAACTATTTATAAATTTGTATTTTTTTTTATCTAGATTAATTCTCATCATGTATAATCAAGACTGTGCCAGATATGCTTACCATTTGTAGTCGTTTTAACACTAAGTGTGAAACCAGCAGTTCATACCTCTGATATTAGATGATGTATTTGTTTTATTTTCGTAATTACGTGAATTTTAGATAATAACATGGCCCGTATCATATTGGATGTATTCTACTTGTTTTTTGACAGTTTACAACTGTAAATTATAATGTGTATCTTAGTCATACCTCGTGTTTGTAATAGTATGATAAAACTTACACTTCAGTGATTCCACCGCATAACGTGAAAAGTGGTAAACTGAATGATTGATTAGGTTTCATATTTTAATACCCCCACCCCCAAAAAATGGCCATTCTTGTTTTTAGTATCTGAAACAGTGTATCTACTGAGTAACCCATCAAACGATCAGTGCTATATTTTTCTTAAAAACGTATTTGAATATAGTTTGATTGTGGTGAATAGAAGACAACCAAGATGCTATACAAGTAATGTGCGATAATTTACTGCCCAAAGCTTCTAATTTTTAATGTTCTGTTTTAATCAGTTAAATTATATGGCAATTCTATCGGTTTAAATATGCTAAAAGAGTATTTTTGGAATTATATGACAATTCTATTGGTTTAAATATGATCTTGTTATTTTGATTACTTCTAAGTGGTTGTAACCACAGTAGGTATTTTGAACCGAAACACTCTTGTTATTTAGATTACTTCTAAGTGGTTGTAATTTGGAGTAGGTTTATTTATATTGGAGTAGGCCACTAGGTTTATATATTTTACACACCTTAACAGAAAATATTGTAGGAAAAGACTAAAGTTATATCCTTTTTTTATAGATTTCACAGCAGCTTTCGATACGATGGCTGAGATGAGATTATTTCAAAAATAGAGAAATTACGAATATTTATAAAAATGTTAGGTACGGTAAAAGATGTACAGATAAGCGATAAGTAGGTTTAAAGGAAAGGAGTATTTGGAAGGTGAAAGGAATTAGACAAAGGATTCCCGTTAAGTCCTAAGTTCATCCCATTGTATTAAATAACATAGATGGTGGCGAATTATGCAGAAGAAATGAAGAGCATGCTTAGGATATTTGAAAAAAATATATGAATAGCAAAAAAAAACTAACTTTAAATTCAGGTAAATCAAATTTGGTGTGTGTGTGCGTGTTAGGAACATTGGTTTAAAACATGAAGACTGTAACGGAAGATTTTAAATATTGAGACGAACGCACAACGAGCAGTAGATTCAACATGGATTGCTTAAAGAATCGGGATGTAGATAGACGTTTGCACTTGTTCGAAAGCCTGGCTAATTCTATAATTAAGTGTTGGACAGAAATTTGTGAAGAAGAAAATATACAACCACAATATATAAAGTGGATATTGGGATTAGATAGAACCACTTTATTATATATCGTCCCATCTAACCAGACTACCACCCCTTGTGCGCTTATATGTTGCAGTCCAGAAAACGATACTTGACTTTCAGATAATCTTTGTCCCCGTAGAAGTTACAGATTTAGCCAATCATTAGAGTGCTATTGTTTCTGTCATTTTTTTTTTATATCCACCGGGAAAACTATTTTTAGACTTAAGTTGTTTCTGCTGTTACTTTGTTTTAATTATTTTAATGGCTCAGAGGCAAGTCTGAAGACTTATGACCGGTTTTTGAAACCCGTGGTGGGCACAGTACAGATGGCCCATTGTGTTGCTTTGCTGTTAACAACAAACAAAGTTTACATGGTTTGTTAGTTGCGGTCACTATTTAGTCATTGTTTTTGACTTGACATTTTTGTGCTTGAGTGTACTTTGACTCTGTTAACGCTACAGAGGGTTGAGCACGTTATATCAAAACTATTTACAATATGCTAAACAGTAAGTCGGGTGACAACCACAGCTGGTATAAAGTCGCGGTAGAACGGTACATATCAAACTGCATTATGACATTGCTTAGCGTGCCATAGACTCGCTTTAACGGCGTGTATCAGAACTACATTATGACATTGTTTAGCGTGCCATAGACTCGCGTTAACGGCGTGTATCAGAACTACATTATGACATTGTTTGCCATAGAGTCGCGTTAACGGCGTGTATCAAAAGTACATTATGACTGTTGATGTAGGTAATGTTATGTAACATAAAATTGGTCAACTTTGGACACTGTCTTTTCCCAAGTCAAATATTCATACTTAGATAATAAAAAAATTTCTTCAGATCCGGGATTTAGAATTTTAAAGTCGAAGATATTCATTCTTTTTAATGAAATTGGGAAACTATAATATAGAACAGCTTGAGACACAACAATCACTCAGAAAGGGACCGTAAGCAAAGTGCGGTGTTTTGGAACAGGTGAGAATTAAGAGTTGAAACTTCAATGTCAGAAGCTGACCACGTGCTCCAGGCAACTGTTAAAATAATCAAGAAGGATTTATTTTTGAAAAAGTGACAGAGTAGCCTCAAGAGATATCCTTTAAATGTCGCACACTTCATGCAGTTGGAAAATGGAAGAGGTATTCATGTTCTTTCTCTCCTTATGAAGACACATCGATCAAGTCGCTGCAGCGTCCATGGATATTTATGTGATCGGACTATTAAACAAAATGGGCGCTAGGAATGGTAAAACGTTGCAGGACTATTGTCACGATCCACAGTCGTCAGATAGAGCATGACTAGACAGTGGCAGCATGGACTGTAACGACGTGGTGAACCTCCAAAATGATCTTAATACAACGTATTCAACCACAGTAGGTATTTTGAACCGAAACACATCTTCCAAAATGATCTTAATACAACGTACTCAACCACAGTAGGTATTTTGAACCGAAACACGTCTTGTTATTTTGATTACTTCTAAGTGGTTGTAACCACAGTAGGTATATTGAACCGAAACACGTCTTCTTATTTTGATTACTTCTAAGTGGTTGTAACCACAGTAGGTATTTTGAACCGAAACACGTCTTGTTATTTAGATTACTTCTAAGTGGTTGTAACCACAGTAGGTATTTTGAACCGAAACACGATAAATAAACCTAGTGGCCTACTCCAATATAAATAAACCTAGTGGCCTATTCCAATATAAATAAACCTACCTCCAATATAAATAAGCCTACTCCAATATAAATAAACCTAGTGGCATACTCCAATATAAATAAACCTAGTGGCCTACTCTTTCGGGAAACCATGCTTGCTTTCCTTTATTTCTTTTCTTTCACCATTCCAGTCATTAATTTATATGTGACATTCCATAGATTCAAATTATCTTTCAATTATACAATCCTCTTTCTTCTATACATGTCACCAATTCACTTTTCCCATCAACACCAATTCACAAAATTCCATAACAAATTTCCCATTTTTATCCAACCTTCATCTGCAATTTCTTTCCATGGATACCCCACAACTTCTTCCCCCTTACACATCATATTCTTGTCCAATCCTCCTATCTCCTTACTACTCCGGATTATCATTATTATACCCCTCAAAAATAAGTCCCTCTTTTTTGTATTTTACCCAAACTCCCATTGCCTGTTCCTCAATCTTCACTTTCTTTGTGTTTTTTCATTCCTGGTATATACATTTTTTCTTCGTTCCTCTACCTCTGCCCATGTAATTTTCCACTCGTATTTTATTTCAAATTTCTTTTTTTTTTGTACAATTCTTAGCAAATTTGTTCCATATCTTCATCAGGATGTTTACTTCAGGTTTTATAACATAATACCCTCCACCCTCACATTTCAACATCTTTCTCTTTTGTTTTTATTTTCCATTTTTTCTATCCTATTGCTCATTATTTTCAGCCCCCTTTTCTTATAATCTTTTCAAAATCAAGGCTTCAATAATCATCATATTTCGCACATTATTTTGGCTTCTTGAAACACGTTTCCCCTTATTCCTTTAATGTGTACCGAGTAATCCTCTTAAACAGATATTTCCATACTTTCATATTTAGTATTTGTTTCTTTAAGAATCCATTCTTCTTTCTGGATCACATTTTACTATTATAGGTCTCGGACATCTTTCTTACTTACATTCCTAGTTGGCGTACTCAAGCAATTCCAAATGGGATCAATCCACGTGCCTTCTCTATTCATCTTCCCTTCTATGTTTTTATTGGTTTCCTCTACCTTTATTTCTATGGAATATACATCTGTCTACACATTGTTTTTTTTTTTACAACAATCATCTTTTTTCTTGTAGTCCTACAAACTTAAGTCCTGAATTTCTGCTTCAAAGTACAAAATATCCAATCTTTTTTATTATTATTATTTCATCATGTTCATTACGTAGAAGTCTTGTAAAATTTCTTTATAATTAATTCCGTATTTCCTAATCCCGTTTGATCCCATTTCTCCTTTTTATTTTTAATGCCCGGAAAAGAAACATCTTAGTCATATTTCCAAATAATTTCCTCCTTGCTTTCTTTATTTTCAAAAACTGACAAGTTATTACTTCTTTTCCTATCCTCTGCCATTGTAACAACTCCATATGTTAAGCCTTTTCAACTTTCCGCAACCAAATGTATTTTCTTTCTTCAAAATCTTTATACCGGATCAACAATACAAAAGACTTCACTCTTTGTCACAACTTTAACAATAGCATTTTTTTATCATCACTCTCAACCACATCTAACACCCATCATCATCATACAATGCCTTAGTATTTATTAATATTTTATCTGTACTTATTTTTATTTTGAAATATTAAAGTACTGAACCGAAGACCATTTCTCTTAAATGGATGAATTCATATACACAAACAGCTGAATAGGTAAGTATTTCATGCAAGTTATTTTAGCATACGCTATAGTTTACTTATTGAATCCAGTTTTTACGACTACAAGGAACTGATACGTTTTTTACCTTCCTGTTTTTGTTGTATCGACCGACAGCCGGAGTGCCTCAGCCACACGCATTTCCAGACACTTGTGTCACGTGATATCTCTGGTGTCGTCATAAGCACGTGTTTGACGAGTACTGATGAAGGATACCGTAAAAAATCTCAAGTTTATAGTTCCAATACTATTTTGTTTTCAACTAGTAATAAAAGAATTTCGTCTTTTTCTACACGAAACCACATTATCGTTACTGTAAACGTATATTTATAAACAAAATTTGTTGTTTTTGTTAGAGCAAAGCCACATTGCACTATCTGCTGTGTCCATCGCGGAGAATCGAACCCCCAAATTTTAGCTTTTTAATACCGTAGACTTACCGCTGTCCCACCGAGGGACCATAAACAAATTATCGAAGTTCAGTACTTGCCATTTTTAATAGTTCTCTGTCTGTCTTACAAGAGGATAAGATAAATCAACATCCACAAACGTAAACAGAGGTTATGAAATTGTTTGAAGCAGAAAAACGTGGACAGTATCAAATAAAACTTGTTAAAAGATAAAGTTCGAATGTCAAAGTTACATGAATAAAACTGTATGTGATAAAATATTACATTTTGTTGTTGCTTTTATAAAGCAACGTACCCACTGTGTAATTCACATGTTAAACGAACTAGCAAGGAATGCATTAAGTATCGTAGTAATGGGACGGTCAAATTATTTGACAAAGTTTTTTTATGGACATATGATTGGACATTATCAATAAGAACTTCCGAGTGAAAGTGGGCTAGGCATGGCCAGGTGGTTTGGGCGCTAGACTCACAATCTGAGGGTCGCGGGTTCCCCGTCCCAACACACATGCTCGCCCTTTCAGCCGTTGGGGCGTTATAATGTGACGGTCATTCTCACTATTCATTGTTAAAAAAAAAGTAGCTAAGAGTTGGCTGGTGGTGATGACCAGCTGCTGCCTTCCCTCTAGTTTTTCAGTGCTAAATTGGGGACGGAGAGCGCAGATAGCCCTCGTGTAGCTTTGCACGAAATTCAAACAAAACAAACCAAAACCGAGAGAAAGTGTATATAATAATGTTAGCCAATACCATGGCTCTTCAGGCCATAGTCTTAGTTGCAAACGCTATGTATGTCAACATATTGCCTGAAAACAACTCTTGTGGTTTGAATTGAATTAAAAGACGGAAACGGAAGTTGTCCGAAAGCAATGAATCAACAGTTGCTACTACAGGCTGTTGTTATCCGTAAGGAAACTTTGTACGACGTCATAGATATGCAGCCTAAACCTTCTATCAAGTGCAAATATCTGCCTGCAAGAAATTAAACACGTACTCAAACACAAGTGTAAAAGAAGAAAATTATACTCAAACAATACGTGTACCCTCTGATTTACAGATTGCCATGTTGTCAAAAATTAACTGGCTGATGAGGCCGGAGGAAGAATATGTCTCCAACAAACAAAAGACTTTAGGACTGTGCCAGCCACACTGTTAGAGCCAAATCAAGATTCTATTCTGATATCCTAAATTGCTTACGTCAGTGAATATTACAATTTTACATACTCAAGAGGAGATTGACTCCCAGCTCATACTAGTTTGTACAAACCTCTGTATCATCCTTCAACTTGGGTATAACCCAGAAAACCAATGGAGCGAAAGCACAGAAGCACAGCCAAATAGTCGGGTTTCCAAAACCTAATTCGAACCTGTACCCAAAATTATGGTCCACGTAATGCTTTTTGGTGTTTTTTTTTATTTCTTTGAGGTGTATTGATAAAGGATCTGAATGATTCCATCTCGGCATCCTTGATGAAATTAAAATACTCAAAATGGCTGTCGCAACATTAAACTGAACATAGTTTGGCTCGTATATTAACTGGGATGATACTTTTCGGTCCATAATTAAGTTTTGGAATCAGAGAATCGATTAAATTTATGCCACTTATACTGTCATTTTCTTAAATGAGTCAGACTACAAAAACGGCTACAAAACAATGCATGAATGACCACAAATCACTTCTTTTGGCAAGCTACGATAATGGTTCTGGTGTCTGTTTTGTTTCAGTGTGTGTGTGAAGAAGATAGAGCTGCAACACAAGTAAAATGACTAGATGTTAGTATTCACTGGCACAAGCTTACAAAAAAGCTAGAGTGTAAATTTTCAAACCAATTTGGGGAGATGGTAGTTACCAAAAGCCCATAATTCTCTGAAATTGGTAACCAAATACAGTTTCTCCGGAATTTATAAGCAAACAGATGGAAGATTAATGAATAGACGACTGATGACAAATATAATTGATTGGCACCATTAAACAGCTCAAAATATCTGTAAAACAGGATACCATGGATAGACAAACTAATTCAAACATCATCCGATTCATTCGTTTCTTCGACGTCTAACCTGAAATCCTCATCACTAAAGTCTTTTGTCCATCTCTTGTAACAATTATTTGTTATGTTGCAGTAACAGAAGACTGTGTAAGTTAACTCAGCCATGTAGCACCCACATTTTACAATCAAACATGGTAGTTTAGTTGCAGACATCCATATTGAATCATTTGAAGGACAGTAGAGAACACTGGTGGCATATCTGATGGCATTTGCTGATGATAGAAATTAGGCCTTTGTATCCTTGACCCACCCAAAATCTGTGGGGTCAAGGTTGCAAGGGTGTGGATCCAATGCTGATTTGGAGATGTGCTTACATGACATTTTGTTAAAATGATTCCAGTGTTGGTGAAATGAATCTTAATTCCAGAGTTTCTGACATTTTGTTTGGCGTTTTTGGCGAACCATATCACAAACCAAATATCAGACATACTTTCCATGTCTTTGCTTCCATAACATGTCACAACAAATGCAGTTGTTTAATCAATAACTTTGTCAATATCCGACTCTAAGTATCCAAGTTTAACAAATCTGTGGCTCTTCAAGACCATTGTTGCTTTGCAAATATCCCACATTTATGTTACACCAGATATTTACAGGCCAAGGTTGTGTTACAAAAGTTGGTTACAAGCATCTTTGTTGTTGCTCCTATGTCAGCCATTGTGCAACGTAAAGTCAAACTAGTTCCCTCCATAAGAAGTGAGCATGCTAGTTTCTTGAGCAAACAGTAATGAAGGAGAAGGAAGATTACATCCCTGCCATCAGATATCATTATAAAGAATCTGGCACCCCATGTAACAAAAACTACCATTTGCTGAGGTACTGTAATATCTGCCTCTTCATGACTCGTCTTAAGTTCAGATCTGGCAATCAGTTGTCCCATACATAATCAAAGGGAGCTTAACTCACAGTTTGTACTAACTTGTACAAACTGCTCTATCACCCTCAACCTAGGTATGGCCCAGAAAACTAATGGAGTAATGGCACTGGAGCATAACAAAGCGAGTACAAGCTCCATGGAATAGCTAATGTGATAGGTAACCTTAGTGGAGGAGAAGATTAACAAGAGTTTATGATTACTTGCATCATTTCAATAAGGTCGTGTTAGGTGGTATCACTTATTTTACGTATCCCCCCTCTAACGTTTAATTGCCCAGTTGCGTTAGTTAGTTAACATTAATTTTTGCAATGAGACAAAATATGACACTGGATGACGCCAACGTATTTTTTTCACGATAACTTCAATTACTGAAGGTAAATCAGTTTGTCACAATATTTATACAAGTTGATCAGATGTTCTGTCAAGTAGCCAGTTAGGGCCGTAACTCCCACCGAGACATACAAGCAACTACCTTGTTTGAAATTTTGTCATGTACCTTTAGGTCTTTTATAGTCTTTTTTTTTCACCAGTAAAATAAATACATTTATTTGGAAAGTTTTTCCAAAACAACTAATATTAACTGTAAATAATCATATATTCATTCTGAATGTTAATCCAGTATCTAATTGCTGGATTCTAATATTCCTCATGACCGTCGAATATCACACTTACATACGACCTTTTCAGGATCAGACACGTTGTCGGTAGAACAAGTTTTAAAATAATTATCAGAAACACACAGCGTATTTAGAAGAATTAAGGTACGACCAGCCTGATAAGTCCTGGTATTGGACGAAAGACCTCGTTGGCACTGGATATGGCAGATGTAGTGTAGTTGACATAACATATTCTTCTTTACCTTCACTCATGGGTTCTTAGAATTAGAAAACAGTGATGTTTAACAGTGTATTCCACGTTAAATTCTCCATGGAGTGTTACAGAAAACAGTGATGTTTAACAGTGCATTCCACGTTAAATTCTCCATGGAGTGTTACAGAAAACAGGGATGCTTAACAGTGTATTCCACGTTAAATTCTCCATGGAGTGTTACAGAAAACAGTGATGCTTAACAGTTTATTCCACGTTAAGTTCTCCATGGAGTGTTACAGAAAACAGGGATGCTTAACAGTGTATTCCACGTTAAATTCTCCATGGAGTGTTACAGAAAACAGTGATGCTTAACAGTGTATTCCACGTTAAATTCTCCATGGAGTGTTACAGAAAACAGTGATGCTTAACAGTGTATTCCACGTTAAATTCTCCATGGAGTGTTACATAAAATAGTGATGTTTAACAGTGTATTCCACGTTAACTTCTCCATGGAGTGTTACAGAAAACAGTGATGTTTAACAATGTACAGTATTTCACGTTAACTTCGTGTTTCTTTACGATTTTCAAATTATTTTTATATATGCTTGGAAGTTTTCGTTTTCCTTCCATTTCAGAGGACGCTATCATGTAACGCTCGATCCTAATAACATTAAAAATTAAACCAGGGGCGCTGTCTAGAACACCTAAAGACGACTTGTAATTATTGTCCATCACCCTGGAGTCACACCATGGTCCGGCGCTAGACCCCCGGAGCATCAGAAAGCCCCCCCCCCCAGATTGCAAGTCGAGAGTCCTATTTTGGATTGTGGGTATATTGTTTTATGGTTTTAATAAATATTTGTTTTATTCATCTGAAAAACTAAAAATAATTAACATTTCAATTTTCTAACAGAAGCGTCCGAACTAAGCCCTATTTGTTATTCGATCTTTTCAACAAAATTTGTTCTTATTGAAACTGAAGATTGATTTCAATTGTTGTTTATATGTATGTATATAAACACACACACATATTCATAAGATTGATTTTCAGTTGTTTTCTTTATATATATACATCATTAAGTACGGTAGTACATAATGATATATATATATATATATATATCATTAAGTACGGTAGTACATAATAGGAAGGACCGTAATGAAACAAAATGGAGCCATAAAAATCGCCCGTTTAAAACCACCTTTAAAATGTCAGAATATTAACAATGACTATTTCACGGTATTGGGTGAACAAAACTAAAGCTTATAGTACTTATAAAGCCGCCTAAATTGCTATACAAGTGTTTATGGAGCAATCAAAATTTCACTATTTCTACGAATTTTCATCTAAGTAAGTAAGTAAATCAGTAAGTGACTTTTCCAGACAAGTATATAGAAAAAATTACTAACCATATCGCTCTAGTATTTTTTTTACAGAGCGATTAAGGTAGAGTCAATAGTACAATAATCCAAAATTAAGCATTTTAATATATATATTTTTTTTATCAATGAAAATAATAAGTAATTACTACAACACAAACAGCATTTTGTGAAACGCTGATATACAATACTGTATTCACTGTGATGTGGTTAAACATGTACTGGTGTATGTACAATGTCATATGCCCGAATTTATTCATGATTAGAGAGTAGAAATGGGCTTACACTTTGGCCACTAACTAACATTGATACTTTAACAAAAAGAAACAGTGAGTAACTGGGCAAATGTAAATTACACTCACAGTTTGCCCAAGTGGTGTAATTTGGTATTAGTAAAAACGTTTATCAGTTTTATTCAACTACTCTAAACAAAACAAAAAAAAGTATTATACTTGGTCATTCTTATCCAATTTTAATAATTTTAGCACGGTTCCAAACGCTTATGGTGATAGCTTATCTACGTCTTATGTAATTTTAGAAGAACCGTTTTTGTCGGAATTTCCTGTTACATGGACGCGTTACGATGACGAACGCTTGTTATCTTGACGAGTTACGATGACGAATAGTTGCTACATGGGCGCGTTAAGATGACGAGTGCTTGAGAAGTATGCGAATATCGAATAACTAGTGAACATGAACTGCATACACAACGTAATTATACCTTTCCTCCAGCGGTGTTAAAAGTTTAAACACTTCTCGCTCCGAGTTATGTTTTACTCAAGGAATTAGGCCAGTCGCCCTTTATAATAACTTCCGTTTACTACTAGTACTAGTTTCAGTTTTACAGCCTTGTAATAGCCAGTATAATTAGATGACATTTAATATGGGTACACCTTACGTGAAAGAAGTCAAGCGTGTCTACCTGGAATGTAAGAATTTTCTGGGCGTCACAATGACATAATATCCAACAGGTGCCATTCCATATGACAATGAACAGTCTTTAGTTCACCTAACTTGGTTGTCAACTATCTGTTTTCAAACCAAAAAAAAACTGAGATATACAGTGAACAAAACTCGTTATTCAACTTAAAAACAATAGTTATTAATTTTAAAAGTATATAATTGTTTACCATTGACAAGCCACCAATGGTATGATACTTAAAAGTCCAGGTATACTCAACAACTTCTTGTCCACTGAAAAGAACATTTTTCCAAAACTAAAAATTACAAAAAACAACCCATGTGGCTTCATATTCCAACTTTAACTGTTAGAACAAGTATTCAGAGTTCTTTAACAGTAAGTAATTATAAAAATTTAATTCAACTGAATTAAACCAAAATCAGGTTCTAAACTTTTAATAAGTGGTAGGTGTTTTTAAAACTTCAGAACCGAATCAAATCCAAATCACTTACTAAACTTTTAATAAGTCGCATGCATTCTTAAAATGTTAGAGCTGAATCAAGCCGAAAACGTACCAACATTTAAATAAGCATGCACACTGGCACAAACATGAACATGCTCACATTCATGTACATACAAATTATCGAAAATAATTTGGTTCATTATAAAACAGCTTATTAACAGAAATGTAGACCACATTTAAAGTAACACTGGTGTGACAGGGTTTTCAGCCATAAATGTAGTAACATTTCAAAAGGTTCAGCCAGTCATGAAGAAGCATTGGGAAAAATAGTAAAGATTTTTTTTACCATCAGCTGAATTAAAAATATTGCAATAACATTCAAGAAAGTAAATAAAAAAACAACAACCAACCATCTGTTTGTATAACCTACTAATAACAGCTAAACTAACAAGCTAGTATATTATTTATTCATCACAAATAGATGGTTGAATTACTAGTGATTTAAAAATGGACCACATTTTTCCAAAG
Organism: Limulus polyphemus; assembly: GCF_000517525.1. NCBI lineage: Eukaryota > Metazoa > Arthropoda > Merostomata > Xiphosura > Limulidae > Limulus > Limulus polyphemus. The sequence goes on along the minus strand of NW_013668344.1, from coordinate 57,875 downwards.
TAATCAAATTCTGCTATAAAAAATCTCCAATCTGTAGACTTAGTAATAAAATACTTTTATCACTCAATATGAAGTATAGAAATTTTAATTGGGTCACAGTAATGCCATCTCTCTTTTTTTTCTTTAATCACTTCACGTTTTTTCTAGCCTCAAGAAAATTTCACTTTTTTTTTTTTATATCATTATGAACTTAGATAAGAAGCGATAAGCAAAACGATAAAAATACAATCGTGAAATGCATGGCTTACGAGAGAGAGGACTACAGAAACAAATTACAGGGTTTAACTTTGCCTTGGGTATTGTAATATAAACTATTAGTTAGCATAAACTCCATTCAGTAAAGTGTTTACCTTCCTTAGAAATTCTGCCTTTTCAAAAGTTACCACAAACAACTGGATTTAAAATAATTGCTCAACTCACGAGTGTACAAGACTGGATTAATTTCATTTGAAGAATGGTGTACTGTGTAAAATAACTATCTTAGAATCGTTAGTTTGTTGGAAAACTTGCCGGATGATTTGGTTGTCAGCGGGTAATTTTCATTCACTCATTTATATTTTTCTACAATGGATAAATGATAGTTGTGTTTGTCTTTTGTAACAGTTGCTGACCTTGATGGAGTGTATTATTGTCCACGATCACTTTGCTTATTCTTATGTTATAAGTACTTGATTGTCAACTTCCAGACACACAAAACTGAAATAATTTAACAAAAAAGTCTTAAACCGAGAACTTGTTAAAATACAGATGTGGAATTGAAATTTAAAATTATGTTTATAAAGGCATATTGTATAAAAAATATTTAAAGCATACTAATAAGATGCTTTCCCCAATATTTTGTGACCTTCCTGGTAGTGTATTTCTCATTATATATTGCATATAAAAACTATCATTTTGACTTTTACAAATACTGAAATTATTTTTTTTCAGGTAGTAAGAAATTCAATAATATTTACTTTATGATTTTGTCATGTTATTTGTTAATAAGTGTGATTTTGTGTTTTTTTTAGGTGGGGTGGGGGGTGGATAGGAATAGTTTCTAGGTTTGGGCCAACCTGAAACTTAGTGGCTCCATGATTGCTGGTAGCCCTGATATTCTGAGCCCCCAGACTTTTTTTTAGGGGTGGGATTTATGCCAATTTAGCATGAAAAAGATACTGCAAATCACACCTCAAATGTGATCTACGAAACTGCTCAATCTCAAAGTCGAAAAACAATAAATACACGTGTAAATACGTTTACCAGTCTACAGTTTCATTCCGTTACAAAATAACTTAAAATGAACATAATAAATAATACAATCTCTACACTCTCAGTACGACTACATTTTCAGACTTCTATTGACATTCTGTCTTTAGTTTAAATAAAAGGTTTTCTCCTATTCTTTAAATGCATTAAGGGGAAACAAAATGTTAGGATAGGGATAGGACCCTTGAGGGATGAGAAGGCTAGTATCTGATGGTTACGAGATGGCTGGGTTAATAATTTTTTTTTTTTTAGGTTTTTACTAATGAAGATTTAAGCAGTAATCCACATCTTGATAAATTTATAAATGAAATGAGATCAAACAAGATGACTGCATTAATTTTGAGCTGGTTAAGAAAACATTGGGAAGTTTAAAAACACGATAAAGGCTCCTGGGCCAGATAATATTTCCCCAAGTGTTTTGAAGGAGGTTAAAGATTAGGTATACGAGCCTCTTGCTACTGTTTTTTTGTCAGTCCTTGAATAGTGGGCAGGTGGCCAGAGGATTGGAAGTTGGCTAATGTAATTCCTCGTTTCAAGGTAAATGATAAAAATTGTCCCAGTAATTATAGACCCATTAGTCTTACATCAGTTGTGGGAAAAGTTTTGGAAAGTCTGATAAAAGATGTTTTGCAAAGTCATTTAACAAAGTTTAGAATTTTATTGGATAATCAACATGGTTTCACTAGGGGAAAATCTTGCCTTACAAATCTTTTAACTATCTTTGAAAAAGTTACTGCTTACGTAGATGAAGGTAAGGGTGTAGATTTGGTGTACCTGGATTTTCAGAAATCATTTGACAAAGTGCCACATAAAAGGTTGTAAAAAACGTAGCTCTGTAGGTATGGGGGATAAGTTTGCAAACTGGATAGAAGAGTGGCTGGATGGAAGAAAGCAGAGGGTTGTTACAAACTGTATTAATGTCACAAGTGGGTACCTCGGGGTTCAGTCTTAGGAC
>NW_013668344.1:43354-55273 GCF_000517525.1 Limulus polyphemus | reverse complement strand
GTTCAATCTTGGGCTCCTTACCTTAGGAAGGACATTAAATTGTTGGAAAGGATTCAGAGAAAGATTACTAGAATGGTGCCTAGGATGGAGGGGTTGTCATACAAATAGAGGTTGAAATCTCTCAAATTTTCTCTTCAAAAAAGAAGAGTTAAGGGGATCTGACTGAAGTGTAGGATTGTAAAGGGAATTGATAGTGTTGATGTATCGTATTTTTTTTATATTTAACAATGAGAATAGTAGAACCAGGGAACACAAATATAAACTTTGGCAAGGTATGAGTCATCTTCAGCTAAGACAGTTTTATTTTTCTAACAGGGTGTTTGGCCTTTGGAATGGGTTGCCTTCAGATGTTGAAGAGGAAGTAAATTTAACTGATTTTCAGAAAAAGCTTGATAAGTATATGAATGAAAATGCTGGGTTTAATTTTTTTTTTTTATTCACTTTAATTTAGTTTTGAGAATGGAACAGCCAAGATGGACCAATAGCTCCCAAGTTGTCACAAATTATTATATTATTTCATGTGTCTAGCCAATATTAACAGATATCACCTGGACTGTAATCCTGCATAGATACTACAATTCTAAATAGTGATGCTAATGCAATAGCTTTTATAAGAATTACAAATTTTGTAAAATTTGGTGTTGTCTTCTTGAAGGCATGGGCACATTTTTTTGTCCACTTTAACAAAAATTTCCCTGTTCTTTTTCATAAATCTACGATGTTTATATTACAAGTCATTATATACAAGATTCAGGTATGACATATAATCCCATCAATTTCACCAATATGTTTTTTTCATTGGGTATGGCACAAAACCAATGCATGTAAAATGTTTGGAGTCTCAGTCACAAAGTTGGTTTACTTGTGGTCATCAAAGGTTAAGCTCAAAGTTAGCTAAATCTGAGTTCCGTTGTTTTGAAAAAATGTGGATTTTGTATAAGAGTTAATGTTTACAAGTTGTTTACGTACCAATGTATCATACACACAATGTTTCGACTTAGTAAATTCTTGTCTTTTTCTATAGGGGATAGTTATATCAATAAGACTGATACTGTTTCCAAACATCAAACCACAATTCAAATAAAAGGTGTCTGCCAGTTCATGATAATTCTAATGTATCAAAACTTTCCCTGTGTGAACTATGACATTTACTATGGTACACCTTTGACCTCACCCAACAGGGACTGTGTTTTCACTCAAAAAGCAAGGGGCAGCAGAAAATAATCTTCCAATTCTTAAGAAGTTTTTCAGAATTTCATGCAAGTTATCCACTTACTGGTTCTACACTGTAGCCACATCAAACTACATTGAACCTCTAAGTTATCCACTTACTGGTTCTACACTGTAGCCACATCAAACTACATTGAACCTCTAAGTTATCCACTTACTGGTTCTACACTGTAGCCACATCAAACTATACCGAACCTCTAAAATGTCTAAAAACTAACACTCTTCAAAGCATCACTTTCATCAAAACTTCAGGTTTCAATGAATTACTGTTGAAAAGTAATATAACTAGGAACTTGTATCTATGTAAGCTTAGTACAGATCAGTTGGTAGCCCACTGGGTAAGTACTCATGCTACTTTTAGTAGCCCATGACACTTTGTCTAAAAACTAACACTCTTCAAAGCATCACTTTCATCAAAACTTCAGGTTTCAATGAGTTACTGTTGAAAAGTAATAACTAGGAACTTGTATCTATCTAAGCTTAGTACAGATCAGTTGGTAGCCCACTGGGTAAGTGCTCATGCTACTTTTAGTAGCCCATGACACATTGTCTAAAAACTAACACTCTTCAAAGCATCACTTTCATCAAAACTTCAGGTTTCAATGAGTTACTGTTGAAAAGTAATATAACTAGGAACTTGTATCTATGTAAGCTTAGTACAGATCAGTTGGTAGCCCACTGGGTAAGTGCTCATGCTACTTTTAGTAGCCCATGACACTTCTGCACTAGCCCTGGGTGTTGGATTGAATGGTTAGTAGAGCCCCAAAATTTTGTTATAAATACATATGCACCAAAGTTTCTAATGCTTAATTGAATAATAGTGTTAGATACTTTAAGATTAGTGATTATCCTTTAAAATCTGATTACATACAAAATAAACTCACAAACTAAACCAATGGAAAAGTAATACTTATGTAATAAGAACAATTGAGTAGCATTAATGTCCTGGGTCCTATTGAAAGAACAGCCTTGTAAATATTAATTGAAAATAATTTTATAAGGATATTTGGTAGTGTATCTTTTGGTCAAGTATGGAATTTCTACAGAAGTTATTTTTTCTTCAATGTGAAGTTATTTTCTTGACTACTACAGTATATTACACTTTATAAGACTGGAATGAGTTTGAACTCATGTTAACCATTTGGAAATACTATTTAAGCCAATTTAGTAAAATACACATGCAAATATATATTTATAAAACTTAAGTTCACAAGCGAAGTTTGCTAGAGTTGATTTTAACTACTTTATCATAACTTTAAACAAAATTCAAGGTTTTTTTTTCCCTAAACCTTATTAAAAGCACTTTTAACTGCAAAGAATGTTTTATTATCAATATTAATATTCCAATTTTTTTTATTCTAATACCAAGATGCCAAAATCGTACTTGTATCCATTGCATGAAAAAGCATTTAACTGATAACAAGAAATAATATTTGCATAAAATTACTACACAAGTCATTAAATTTTGGTTGTTACATAATAAAGAAAATTGATAATAAATACTAGTAAATCACTAAATTACATATCAAGCAATATATTTAATGGAGGAAACTATTACAGTTCACGAAGATAAAGTCTGGTTTAATTTAATAAAATTTTAAAACTGTTATTCAAATAAAATGTGTTTAAATTTAACAGCCAGTTTATGACAGAAGGCAGTGACATTTGGCCAACTTTAAAAATGTGTTTAATTGCACTTTATATATATTCTTTTTTTTTCCAATTAAGAATATTATAATGTTGAGTGCAAATGAACTTTCAGAGTGACCTATCAGCCACACTGTGGTCAAGTTATGGTACTGTTAAAAACAACCGTACAGGGAAAGGAAATAATACCAAAAATACAATTTGATCACCTGTCTTTGTCATCTGTATGTGAAAATACTCTAGTCTAAATTGTTCTAAGGACTAAAGGAATACAGAAACCCCAGGACCATTATTGTGCAAATGCATCTACCAAGCTTCATATGCATCACATCAAGTAGGGGGACTGGTTTGACTGACATAATTAACATTTCGAACATGAAGATATAGGCAAGTTTGCTCTTATAGAAACTAGACATTCAAAGTGTGGTGCTCTATGTTGTGAAAAATATTGTTTCTTATAAGAAGGAAACCACAACAGTTTCTTATCACGGTGTGGCCAATAAGTTTCACACACTTTTAGCTAAACAGATGTTCACACAATTAGAGGCAGACAACCCACAAGTACAAACCTCCATCAATTTTTGAGAACTATATTAACTAACCGTTTGCAAGGAAGAAAGAATCTTTCATCCTTGGTCAGGATTGCAATGCAAAGATGTTAAGATTGTATAAGGCAGGATGAAGTTATTGTCAGTGATAAAGAAACTGAAACCAATAATGTAGTAAAAACTTCGATGTTTGCACTTATATCATTGTACTACCTAATCAAGTTTGAAACAATACTCATTTAAGAGTTTCTCAATATTTTCTTTCTTTAAGATTTTTATTACTTGCAATTCATTGTTATTATACAGATTATTTTGAACTGTTAACTTAATATAGGGATTTAGAACTAAACCAAGTCTCTTAAGTTAGCCAAAACTTGCAAGATATTATTGGGTTTACAAATGGAAATATTGTTAACCTCAAGAGTACCCAAATGATGAAACAATGCATTCTAGTTCTTATGAAAAAGAGTAAAAGCAATAAACTTAATTAGCTTTTCTCATTACTACATTAATTTTTACTTTTGATCTGCAAAAGTAGTTTGCTCTGACCATAAGTTAATATTAGTTAGTAATAAAACTGATAATTTGTCAACACCACATGCTTAACATTGAGGTAAGGCCAAGGTATACAAGGATGATCTATTCATCTGTTTCATAAAGCTATTGGGAAAAAAAAAACTGGCATTTAAGAGGCAGTAACTTTACTTAAAGCACACTCATTTAACACTAGTGAATCATTACAACAAATCTGATCATGTCTCATTGCTTCCTAATGCACGTATGATGTCTACTAAACTTCATAACATGGAGATCTAATGCATATAATTTATTTCTTGTATGAACAGTACAGTTTTTCTAATGCAGGACTTCACAGCTCACGAAGCCCACACCAAAAGCTTTGTGTACTTATAGTGAACATGGAACACTTAAATATACTGGAATCTACATTTATTTTTCTGTCTAGCAACTTTTAATTAAGGATATTAGTAGAAGTGACTAAATACATGACAGACTTACAATTGGTATCAGCAACATGTGCACACACACACGCGATTCTTGTATGTTTATAAATATTTGCATTTTACACCAGAGAGCAGAGCTTTGCAGTATAATACATGCAAAAAAAGCTCAGGATAATAAAATCTAGCTATTGTTTAGATTTGAACATGTGACGTTTATATTGTCAAAATCTAAACGATAACTGGATTTTCTTATTCCAAGCTTTTTTTTTTTTCTTAGGTGCTTCTCTTGTGAAATGAAACATTGTGCAGATATTATTTCTTACAAATAACAAACCGCACAAAAATATTACTGTGTACCTTTGCCTGATTGTGCAAAAATCCATACTGTATTGTCTATGCATTTTGTATATCATCTAAGTCAGGTTTGGTCAGATTATTACAATAGGTTAAGTATGGGTACTTTTAGTATATAGCTCATCCAGTTACAACTGATAATATATTTGAAAAGAGAACCAAAATATCTGTATAAACTTGTAAAAAAAACTTCAGCTTCCCTCATGTAACTGAAATGATAAAGACATTTCTTTTCTTTTACCAACCGAGGAAGTTTTACTGACGAAGTAAAACATCTAAGTTTATAATTTATTTTCAGTTACTTCAAGAGAAGCTAAAGTTTTTCAGAAGTTTACAAGTATTCCATTCAAAACAAACAGTATTGTATATAATGAAATCTGCAAATTGCTTTCATTTTGACTATATACAAAATGTCCATGTGGCTATTGTTTAAAAAACTATACACTTGGCCATGCACTTATTGTTCAAAAGATCAGGGGTGAACTTCTCAAAAAAAAAAGTAGAGGTACTCAGCTGGGTGAAGTAGACTCATTGTTGAAAAAGAAAAAACAAATCTACAAGTAAACATAAAAAACAGCTCAGGTATATCCCAGTACTAATACAGCATTAAAAAAAAGTTCCAAAAGTAAGTACTGAAAGTATTTCATCCCTGCAAAAGACCATAGAACCTTCTCGTAAAACATTTTCCATCATTACATACACTATAGACAGATTAATGTATATTAGTGAGTAGGTCCACTGGATAACTGGATAGTAACATAAGAAATTAAAAAACAGTCATACATGTAGTCAAAGTTATAGAGTGCCTAAAAAACAGTGAGGTAATATTTTCCTATGGCTGGATACATGACTTTTATAGTTGTCCCACGTTTCAAGAGTGATAATTTCATGATCAAAAGACATATCAACAATTTTCTTAATGCACCTTTTAGATCCTATACCAATCTACAATATAAATAAATATCAGACTCAAATAAAATAGTGCACAAGTCAATTTCCAAATGTTTGTCAAACATGTTAAAAAAGTGCCTTTTCTTGCATATCAGCAGTGTCAATAAATCACTCTCACATTTTATTTTTACGTTAGGTTCTTGAACTAAAACTTGGCTTAATAAAATCACGTTTCATATGTACATAGTTATAAGTTACAGTCCACAATACATTTTAAATCAAAATAAATAAAGGTTATGATCCAACATACCCTGTTCAACTCGACCCTGTGGTATTGGTACTGTATTTTCCTGCGCACTTGCAGAGTCTGCCATACTTCTAATGTCACACTCTGTCATGATGTAAATTAGGCTTCGTAAGATTACCAACTTACAAGTTACAACAATAATCCTTATCAGTTATCTAACTTAGCCCAATAATGTATCAAAAATAATAATATTCACGCTTAGACTACCTCAATAAAGAATTAATGAAAAGCGCGTCGGTATTAAACAGAATAAACTTCTTTAAATAAAACTACATCTGTTAAGTGTGTAGTAAAAAGAAAAATACGAGAGCTTTGACAGACAGACACTCCCAAATGTCGACCACGAATAACACTAAACAAAGTTGATGCACGTTTTCCTGAATAATATTACTTACCTTAAGCCCAGCTCTCCTGTATCATGTGATTTTACTGCCCTCTGGTGTCAATCAATGATAACAACTAAAATAGAGTTTATCATCAGACTGTCAAACAGTAGAAAACCACTATAAAAATTATAAAATGAAGAAAGAGATTACTTATTTATTTTAAACAGTGTAAAAAATGTAACCATCAGTATGTTGGCAAATCCAACCCACCGCAAATCTTCTACTAACACTCAAAAGATTTTCCTGTCCCTCAATATTATAGCCAACCTGACTAGTCTAACAATGGCGTGGGTTTCTTAATTATTGAAACTGGATTCCAGTCTAAAGCAGATAGTGGATAAATGGAACTTACTGGATTGTTACTAGTAATGCAGCTAATTCTTATGCCATTATTCTTGATTCTGGCATCAATTAAGTTTGAACTTTTGATTTTTAAGTTGCTATTTTTATCGACCTGTCTAATTTGGTCGTCGAGAAATTAATGTCGCGTTTTGGAACACTTTCATTAACCATCCCTCAAAAAACGTACATCACGTAGCCAATATAATGTGTAAATTTAGTGTACTCTAATCCCTTATAGTGATGGGCCACGACGAGATACACATTCGGCATGCAATGCTGTTTGAATACATTTGTAATGTTTTGTTTACTCTTTATATTTAACAATTATTATTTTTTACTTATTTTTATCTGTCGGTTTTCTAAAAATGGATTTAATTTTTACACTGCCTTCCATTTGACCAGGTTACAATTCTATATTTAGTTTTATAATGTTTAACGTTGGTGTCTCTTTTGAATTCAGTTTCTTTCTTGCTGGGGGACTTTGAATTGAGTAAAAAAATGCAATGATAATCATTAGATATATTTGAAGTAAATAATATTGAGAAGTTGTTCTACGTTCTCTAAGCCTGACTTGAACTGTTACTGTTTGCCAAATTACATGAAAAGTGACCCACATACGCAAAACTAACTCGTGATTTTAGTGCACACTTAGTTTAGTGCAGACTTACTTTCTGTTTTGCAACTTATATCCTCACTTGATACTCCATTTCGCCTTTAGTCCAGAAGAAGGCACTTTCACCTGACGAAAGCGTTGGAGTTCTTATTAACATACTTCAAACGGTTGTCATGGGTACGAGGTGGATCCCACTACAGACAGACTAACGGACAAACTGCGATCTCCTATCTTCGAAATCTCAAAGTACTGACTGTAACAGTGCTGCATTCGTATTTTTTAAGGACGTGACCTGAGGCTAAAAATGTGTGTTTTAGTATCTTATAGTTCCACGAAGCAGTCCTTAGTAGTTTTGGAGATTTTTATGAAGTCATTGGTACCTAAATGAATAATCAAAAAGTACCACATATGAAGAGTGCATGTTTATCGCATCTTTTAGAGTAACTTTTCTAATACACTTAGTGATAATAGGGTTACATTAAATAAATAAGAAAGTTTTTGGATATAATTTAGCATTGAGGCACGTAAAATGCCTAAATAATGAAATGATAGAGACGTGGGTTCATCCACCTCAGTTTAAGATATGTTCATGATTGTAAAAAACACTTAGTATGGAAAAAAAAGTTTGGTAAATCACGCACACATATAACAAAAAAAAAAAAAAAAACAAGAACAGAACGTTACTTTCAAACCGTGATCATGTTACTGTTTAATTTTTGTGCAAAGCTGCTAGAAGTCTATTTGCTTCAGCTGTTTATAATTTTGAAGTAATAGTTTGTTTGTAGTTAACAAAGCTACACAACGAATGTCTGTGTTCTGCCCACCGCGGGTATCGCAACCCGGTTTCTAGCATTGTAAGTCCGCAGACATATCGCTGTGCCACTGGGGGGGGGGGCTAGAAGTAATGGTTAACACCATTCACTGTCAACTCTTGGATCATTCTTCACCAATGAGTAGTGGGATTGACCGTCACGTTATAACGCTTTCATGGTTGAAAGAGCAATCATATTCGGTGACAGGTTTAGAACCTGCGACCAGTAAGTTGCGAATCGAATGCCTTAACCTCTAGACCATTCCAGCTCAAGTCGGTGTCTTAGAAATGATGGAAACAATGTTTACATTCACACATACATATATATATATATATATATGTGTGTGTGTGTGTGTGTGTGTATGTGTGAATGTAAACATATATAATGATTGCCTGTTTTCGAAAAAGAAAAAAGATCCCTTTAGACCTTTCGGGCTACGGAAATGGTTATTCGATCCCTCCTGGTTACGACTTCGTACAACACACACAATGCACATATCACTCAGGTTAACATTGAGGTATTCTCAAGTGCCTTGATGTCCTCTAAGAATAATTGTTCAGGATAAAAAAGGTTCGAGCAGCAAATACTATTTGGTGATAAACCGCATTCTCCGGCTTTGACTGAGTTGTGAATAATGAAAGAGACAGGACACTGTGTATAACAATGTGGAACAATCTTTATTTGTTCTACAAAACAATCAAATGTGACGAGTGTGAATGCAAGATGGCGCCTTTAATGGAGGTTGAGAGCTCTCAGAAAAATTCATTATGAAAAATATGTCAAACTCATGGGAAAAATATATTTCAGACGAAGCAAGATGGTGCCTTTAATGGAGGTTGAGAGCTCTCAGAAGAACTGAAGATGAAAAATATGTCAAACTCCTGAGAAAAATCTGTTTGAGACTAAGAAGACATATACACTACACTTTAGTTCCATCCTTTACAGAGAGAGGGCGCTAGTTACACCGCTGGTAATCTTTCCCATTGAAAAATAAGGGAAGTTGCATTCTCAAAATATTTCCCACAAGAAGATGCATCTGATTCTATAGATTATGGCTCAGAACCATAGATAACTAGAACGAAAAGAACCTTAGTCACTTTCTTGACCAACATTCTACAGTTAAAACTACATAAATTTGCATGTATGAAAATTTTGAAACTTATTATGTTAGCTTTACTAAATAAAGGGGTAGAAAATACTTGCATACTACAGCAATAAAATCAATACGTCAACAGACTTGTCAAAGGCTTTTGCAAATGCCTTCCTTCTGTGGCACAGCGGTAAGTCTGAAGGCTTAACGCTAAAAATCGGGTTTTAGTAGTTGTGGTGGGCGTAGCTCAGATAGTCCATTGTGTAGTGTTGTGGTTAACTATAAAAAAAAAACACTCTTATAAACATAACATATGGAAAACAATGGATCATTTGGTCCCGTATGTCTGTCCTTTCACACCTACCCGTTAGAAAAGTAAAAATTTAACTCCTCTCTTTTCCTTCTTTTTTTTCAGAAATTAACATATTCCCTCTTAAACTTCTACAAAGTGTTGTCCGCTACTACTGCTATAGCAACTACACCCACACATCAATCACTTCATTAGAAAAATATTTGAAAATATTAAACATGTGTCTTCTTATCTAATTATTTTCATAATACAGTAAAAAGTGGTCAGAGGCCTTTATCCGATCAATCCTTCAGCTAAGTTTGTAAAATAAGATCATCTCTTACCTCAAATGACAGTAAAAAGGGGTCAGAGGTCTTTATCGAATCAATCCCTCAGATGAGTTTGTAAAATAAGATCATCTCTTACCTCAAATGACAGTAAAAAGTGGTCAGAGGTCTTTATGAGATCAATCCCTCAGCTAAGTTTGTAAACTTCAATAAAATCATCTCTTTCCACAAGTGACAGTAAAAAAAAGACGTCAGAGGTCTTTATCGAATCAATCCCTCAGATGAGTTTATAAAGTTCAATAAGATCATCTCTAACCTCAGTTATGAGATCTTAATCTATTACTGTAAGATAAAACTTCTAAGTCCCAGAATCATCTTAGTTACCCTCCTTTGAACCCTGCCCCCCCAGTGGCACGGTGGTATGTCTGCGGATTTACAATGCTAGAATCCGGGTTTCGATACCCGTGGTGGGCAGAGCACAGATAACCCATCGTGTAGCTTTGTGCTTAATTACAAGCAAACCTTTGAACCCTTTCTAATAAGTCATTATCCTTTCTTTGGACAAAGAGACCAAAACTTTATACAATAGTTCAAGTAAGGCCTAACTAGTGATTTGTACAGGGAAATAATTACCTTTTTTGATTTGCAGTAAATATGCCTACAAATACTTCCTCAATTATATTAACTTAACTTCTGGCAACGGTGCACTGCTTCAATGGCTTGAGTGACTAACGATCCATCACCATTCCAAGATACTTTTCTTTTTCTTCAGCTATGCCATTCAATGTATTTCCATCCATATTAAACATGTGATTTAAATTATGATAAACCAAATGCATTCATTACCTCCTTGGTCATTTCCAAATGTTTGATTAACTTACCCATTGATCCAAGTTATCCTTATGGCTAGAAATACTCAAGAATTTAACGTCATCAGCGAACTTCGCTAATATACTAATCTATACGACACTGAAGGATGATTTGAACTATTTCTTTAAACACTTTAACTGTGTTATTGTTTTGATTGAATAAACTTAGGGATAATCGGTGCAATTTCTGATGTTAACTATAAAATCTATTATGATTCATTGTCTTCCGCCCACTATCTAGTTGCTTAGTGAGGTTTTGATGGATCACTCACTAAGAATTCTATTCACTTCCTTCATTGATTATTTAACGTTGCCCATCTCTGTGTAATTTAAACCCTATTTTTTAATTAGTGTTCATGGGTCCCCTTCCTGTAGCTATCATGTAACGTTGTTAGTTCTCTTTTACACCTGTCGTGTCCTTAGTGAATAGTGCTCTGATTGTGATTCCGAGTTTGCACTCTATTGCCGAAAAAAACATAATCCACATTTTAGGGCTGTGAGTGCGTTATAAGAGTGATGGTCAAATTCAATTATTTCGGCCAGATAAGAGTAGCTCAATAGTTGTCGATGAGCATCGTTAATTAACTGTCTTCCCTCTAGTCTATTAGCTCAGAATTAGAAATTGTTGTGCGTAAATAACCTTTATGTAGCTTAGCGCGAAATTCTAAAACAAACAAATAAAAGTTATCCGCTAGCATACAGTTTCCAGGTGTCGTAACAGAGATAAACCTTCCTTTCACCTTACCGACTTTTCTTACTTTTGGGTCAGACATAACCTAACATACCTGGCTGGGAATTGGAAAGTCTAAGGTCTGAACCATAATATCCTGCTTAACACGCTCCACACCTTTAGCTGGGAAAGGTTTTAACTGCTATAGCCAATCCTGATTGTTGGTTAACGGCAGCCACATAGGAAATTAGTTCAGTGAACTGGTTACCTCTTCCTGAATTAGGGATGACTTTGCATAACCCGTAGAGGTATCTGACCTGCTTGTCTAGACCATAGTTTCTCAAACGTTTCCATAACAAGGGACCGTCTCGTTACCTCCCTAAACTGTCGTGGGCCACTAAAGGTCAAGTCAAACGAAAAACCATTACGTTTTTACCTATGAGCATTCTGTCAGTTTTTGTTTGTTTTAGTAAAAGTTCACGAACAGGCAATGCTGTTTTACGGCCGGTGGTTAGGAAAATCTGGTCTAGACCATAATGGCTGGAGACGGCTTGAATGAGTAATGAAGAAAAACTTTAATAAAGTTTAACATAACAGCAAATGTATAACGTTTACGTTACGT
>NW_013668344.1:41453-42419 GCF_000517525.1 Limulus polyphemus | reverse complement strand
ACGTAACGTAAACGTTATACATTTGCTGTTATGTTAAACTTTATTAAAGTTTTTCTTCATTACTCATTCAAGCCGTCTCCAGCCATTATTAGTCTCAAAGTGGGTTCCTCGTCATCGAATACATAGATAATGTTCTATTTAGGTTACACATAACAGTACCAATACCTTTCTACATTGTAAGATTTATCTTCTAGTTATCGCTTTCGAAATTCATTTGTAGCAGTAATTGCCTTCTTGTTGTTTTATCAGAGATTTATAAAGATACTTTGTTAATCCAGATACTCAGGGTTTTAGTTAGTAAATACACTATGTTAATATATTTTGTTAATGCAGATACTCGGGGCTTTATTTAGTAAAGATACTTTAATAATCCAGACACTCCGGCCTTTACTTAGTAAATACACTATGTTAATATATTTTGTTAATCCAGATACTCAGGGCCTTACTTAGTAAATACACTATGTTAATATATATTGTTAATCCAGATACTCAGGATTTTACTTAGTAAATACACTATGTTAATAAATTTTGTTTATCCAGATACTCGGGGCTTTACTTAGTAAATACACTATGTTAATATATTTTGTTAATCCAGATACTCGGGGCTTTATTTAGTAAAGATACTTTAATAATCCAGACACTCCGGCCTTTACTTAGTAAATACACTATGTTAATCCAGATACTCAGGGTTTTACTTAGTAAATACACTATGTTAATATATTTTGTTAATCCAGATACTCAGGGTTTTACTTAGTAAATACACTATGTTAATATATTTTGTTAATCCAGATACACAGGGCTTTACTTAGTAAATACACTATGTTAACATATTTTGTTAATCCAGATACTCAGTAGTTTACTTAGCACTATACTTCGTTAATCCAGATAATCAGGGCCTTACTTAATAAATATACTTCGTTAATCCAGATACTCAGGGCCTTACTTAGTAAATACACTTCGTTAATC
>NW_013668344.1:38269-40597 GCF_000517525.1 Limulus polyphemus | reverse complement strand
AAGATGATACATCAACACTATCAATTCCCTTTATAGTCTTAAACACCTCAATCAGATCCCTCCCTAACTCTTCTTTTTCAAGAGAAAACAATTTGGGAGATTTCAGTCTCTCCTCGTATGACAACCCCTCATCCCGGGGACCATTCTAGTAACCCTCTTCTGAACCCTTTCCAACAATTCAATGTCTTTCCTAAGGTAAGTAGCCCAAGATTGAACACAATACTCCAGATGTGGCTTAACCAGTGACCTATACAATGAAGTTATAACCTCTTTAGACTTATATTCAATATTCAACCTAAAATCCTATTTGCCCTACCACTAACAACAGCACACTGCTTGGATAGCTTAAGAGACTGATCAACCATTACATCAAAATCCCTTTTTTCATAAAATTGTTGGGGTTACTCTCATCCGAATTATACTTATAATTCAAATTATGATAACCCACATGCATTATCTTGCATTTATCATAATTAAAACCCATTTGCCATTTATTTGCCAAACTCATTAAATGAACCAAATCCTTTTGTAAATCAGCAGCATCCTCTTCACAGCTAGCAACACCCAAGACCTTAATATCATCTGCAAATTTAAGTAATTTATTGACCATTCCTTCGTCTATGTCACTGATGTAAATCAAAAAGAGCAAAGGTCCTAAGACTGAGTCCTTAGGTACGCCACTTGTGACATTAATACAGTTTGACTGAACTCCATGTGTAACAACCATCTACTTTCTTCCATCCAGCCACTCTTCTATCCAGTTTGCAAACTTATCCCCCACACCTACAGAGTTAAGTTTTTTTACAAACCTTTTATGTGGCACCTTGTCAAATGCTTTTTGAAAATTCACATACACCAAAGCTACACCCTTACCCTCATCTGCATAAGCAGTAACCCTTTCAAAGAATGTCAAAAGATTTGTAAAGCAAGATTTTCCGTTAGTAAAACCATGTTGATTATCCAATAAAATTCTAAACTTTGTTAAATGAGCTTGTAAATCATCTTTCATCAGACTTTCCAAAACTTTACCCACAACTTATGTAAGACTAGTGGGTCTGTAATTACTTGGACAATTTTTATCACCTCCCTTGAAAAAAGGAGTGACATTAGCTAACTTCCAATCCTCTGGTACCTGCCCACTATCACCATCAGTTCTGGGAATGGATAATTAGCGCCATGGACCTTCTGAGTTGCAGCCTTGAACGTAAATCACTAAGCCTCACACAACCTATATCTTTAATATAACATTCTAAATATCCAATTAGATCCCGAGTTTTCCCTGACATGGATTTTTTGCGGCCCTGCCCTTCAATAAATATCAATAGATTTTACAGACATTTTCAAATTGAGATTTAATTTGTCCGCCAACGACTTTAAGACTTTACTATGACGTATATACTTTCTTTAGTAATAGTTTTTTTTTTACATAAAAATTAAATATGAAAGCTATGAACAAACTGATGGATTCAAAGGTTGTTGATACTGTCATTTTTAAACAGGAGATTGTTATTCAATCTTTTTATCTGTTTGTGGAATTTTGCGCAAAGATACTTGAGAGCTGACTGCGCTAGTCGTCCCTAATATTGAAGCGATAGACTAGAATAGAGGGAAGGCAGCTTATCAACACCACCCACTTCCAACTGCTGAGCTACTCTTTGCCAACGAATAGTGGGATTGGCCCTCAAATTATAACGCCCCCCCACAGCTGAAAGGGCGAGCACGTTCGGTGGCGAGTTTTATTCAACAATAAGCAATTGAATATATAGTTTTTGCGGAAGTGTAAAAATGTTTTTTGTTTATCATTTTTGGGTCTAAATATCGAAAAGTTGGATAATTACTTTTCAAAAAAGCTATTTTTACTGGTATATATATTACAAATATTTTAACAGCTTTATACCTTCTAGTTTTAAGAAAAACATGATTAATATTTCAATGAATTAGGCTTATAATTTTAATCAATCATTATTATGGTTTCCATCAGGATCTTTAAAACGTAAATCATTCAGTCGCAAAAAAATAAATTTTTCATATCAGTAAAGTCATGAAAAGTTACTTGAAGAAACTTTACATATACTCTGGTCATACAGATTGATGTATCCAAAGGATTCCCTTTTCTCTGTTCTGTCGTTTACTGGTATTCAAGTCCATCCGTTAACAAATAAATTGAAACAAATGCCTTCTACACCTGTATAAGAACTTCTTAAGTCTGATTTTGTGAATATGAGAAATAATTTGGTTTTGATTCTGTTCATAGTATCGTAGAAGGTCTTGCGTGCAATGTTGTTTTAAAACCGATTTTTCTTCTATCTAACATTCTACGTTTGTATT
>NW_013668344.1:34232-37308 GCF_000517525.1 Limulus polyphemus | reverse complement strand
AAGGGACTTGTATCGCTGAGGGTCCTCGGAAAGAATTTTTACGGGAAATTATCAAACAAGCAGATACGTAACAATATGCAGTTCAGGAGTTAGTATTCCCATGTATACAACGTTTTTCTAATCTTGTTTAAGACCTGACTATTTTAATGATGTTCTTTGAAACTATCAACTGTAAAAAATTTCAGGCCATGTTTGATTATTAGCACTAACTAAAGTTGAAAGCCGATGACGTCTAAATTAAAGTTGGCATTGTGCATGTCCAAACGTTTGTAGATAAAACAACAATATGGAAATCGCTTCTTCTTTATCGAATATATACATTCACTTTAAATCACTGTAGAAAGTACAATATAAAAAAAATTTCAAGGTTTTCAGGTGAAGAAGGTAATGAATTTAATGTTAAACCGATGGATCATACAAAAGAAAAACAACTCTTTGTATCCAATCGCTAAGTTTTTTCTTTTCACAACACAAGTTCTTTTTCTTTTCAAGATTACAAGTTTAAAATCATGTCCCATTTAAAAAAAAACAAACTTTATTTATCTACAAAAATAAACAAAAAACTTGGTCACTCTGAAAGTTCCGGATGATCAAACATACTTTTGGGTAGACATTTTTCTTCTACATAAAATGAAGTTTTTATTTGATTCTACAGAAGTATAGTTGCAATACATTCTTTTGATTTA
The DNA here is from genome assembly GCF_000517525.1 of Limulus polyphemus. Taxonomy (NCBI): domain Eukaryota; kingdom Metazoa; phylum Arthropoda; class Merostomata; order Xiphosura; family Limulidae; genus Limulus; species Limulus polyphemus. The sequence goes on along the minus strand of NW_013668344.1, from coordinate 36,622 downwards.
TTTTTTTAGTTATAAACATGAAAACTGCGTTATTAGAGGTCAAGATTATCATCCTTAAATTTGTTGGACTGCGCATGTCTTGGTCTTGAGATGAATTGCGTTTCAAACTCTAAGCCTTTTATGAAGAAGGTCTCAACTTATGGAGTTTAAAACATCGTTCATCTCAAGTAGTAGTAGTACATAAGAAATTTCAACCTAATTAAATCAACATAAAGGTTTTGGGTGTTTTTGTTTTTGGAGGTGGTGAAGATTATCACAAGCTACTTTTTTAAAACAAAAACTGCTTTCTAGATTTGGTTAAAAATGGCGTTCTTCAACTTGTTCGATGAATTTGAATTTTCTTAAAACTTTAGTAACTTACCAACCGGATGCTGCATTGATCAAAAACACTAAACTGGCTTTCTACTAAAAGTTAGGTTTGATATGCGTCTACATTTATTTTGTTTGTAAAACTTATTTATTGTTGACCACATTTTAAGGTATTCAAAATTTGCAGGATGTAACAAACAAATAACTGAATGTTTTGTGTCAATTTTAAGTGGATTTACTCAGGTGAAAGTAGGAGTAGAAGTATAAATCCCAGGAAGGACATAACATGTGTGTAAGTAGGAGTAGAAGTGTAAATCCCAGGAAGGACATAGCATGTGTGTAAGTAGGAGTAGAAGTGTAAATCCCAGGAAGGACATAACATGTGTGTACCTTTATGTTTTTAACTAGAAATATGTCCCTTTCTTCCGCCACATGTTATAAACATAAGAATATGTGGTGTTCTTTTCACTCAGTTTTCTTGTGATAAACTGGCGTTTAACGTATTTCCTTTCTTCAGCTCTGTATAATTGCTTGAAAAACCTTGTGTTTCAATGTTGACGATGTCTTTCCAACGTTCCATGTAGGATTTTAGGTACGAATCGCCATCTCTGTTGATATGAGTAAATATAGCCCCTTCTCTTTCAACCAAAACTGAATCTGGGTCGTCAATAAAAGAGTATTCGTTCTCGATATAGTGATGCTTCAGCCTGACTTTCTTGGCCAGTATTCCTGTGACGTACACGTCATCTATCCAAAAGAACGGCATGAATTTGGATATGTGATGAAGAATTTTAGCCACTTTCATAGTCATAATGTAGGCGGCACCGGCACAGTAAGAAGGGTAATACATATGAGCATACTCTTTTTCACTCACACACCATTTTGATGTATTATTACGCATCACCAGAGGGTCTTCCCACACCCTACAAATAAGCCTATTTGTTACCGTGGTGTTAAATTTTATCTGGTCTAGAAAATTTGATAACCGAAAAATATTGATGATTATATCATCATCAGACTTAATTACAAAGTTTGCAAACGAACAATGGCTGATAACCCACTGTAGTCCTCTGAGGTGTTTGTAAGTGAGATTTTTATACGTATCAACGAAAGAAAACTGTATGATATCACCATTGGCTTTTTTCTCCAATTCTAAAATATCCTGAAGTGGTGTATGTTGGGTACGTCCAATCATGAAGAATGTGGGAATTTTCATTTTCTGGCCTAGTTCTTTACTGCCGTAACTACGTCGAATTGCTTGTCGAAGAACAAAGTTACTAGGAGCAGAGTGAACAAATATAACACCTCGTAATTTTGGGCCTATATTACGGCATTGATTTTCTAGGTTTTCGTCTGATTGACTACCAGATATGTCTTGCACACACCTTCTCAAAGAATGTGAAACTGGCACAAAGGACCACCAAAAGGTTGTTGACCACAAGTAGACTACAAACCCAATGCAGAAAATTAAAAATATCCATTTAAGTCTTCTTATTGAGTAAGTTATCAGCATTCTTCGATAATTGTGAAAATCCCTAAAACCTGAAACAATAACACACACAAAAAAGTTCCTAAGTTTCACGTTTATTTATGTTGCTATTATATACTTATATTTTATTACCCTCGCAGAGCGAGGGTATTGCAATTGGGTCCATGTGTGTGTCTGTCTGTCTGTCTGTTTCTGCACGCGTGTCTAAAAAAAAAGTAAGAACCCGATGTACACAAAAATTTAACACAAGATGGGAAGTAAGTATGGGACAGTCCTCCCCAAACTTGGTTCGGATCCTAATCTAGATCCGGATTCTGGATCACGTTGAAGCATTTTTTTTATAACGGGGAGATAGAGCATTTTCGCGGTTTTCGGTTAATAACTCTGTAAAGTGTGATAGGATTTCTATTGACTTTCGCCCGGCATGGCCAGGTGGTTAAGGCACTCGACTCGCAATCTGAGGGTCGCGGGTTCGAATCCCTGTCACACCAAATCAGAAATTAACCCATTTTCGTATTCCGTCAAAGATAAAGAAGAAAAGAACCACCTAACAAGACAGGGCCCGGCATGGCCAGGTGGTTAGGGCGCTCGA
>NW_013668344.1:22300-33232 GCF_000517525.1 Limulus polyphemus | reverse complement strand
CGCCTTTCATGAGTACATTTAGGTTGAGACTTCGTATCACACTACAAGAAATGATCCGGATCGTTGATCATTGTAGATCTGAGAAGGATTTTCTGAGTTTTTGAAGGTAAAAGTTTACATTATCCCATATAAACGAATGCAATCTCGAAAAGGAAAGGGGAGGGGGGAATATGCAGTTTCTCTGATTGCTCATATTTATCTTCGGAAAGGCAACTGCACGGGTGAAATTTAACAATATGTGTAGCGTAGAGCACATGGCAGTTATCATAGATGAACTAAGAAATAAATTTTCATGATAACACACCTGAATAAAATATACAAAGTAATCTATTATAAACAGAAAAACTTGGGTAAAAAAACTTGCCTAGTTGTTTTACTGACCTGTGAAAGACTAAGTTGAGCCTCAGGAGGGCGACAAAGTAGGCCTAACGTGAAATTAGTTCTGTTGTTGGTGTTTATTGGCGCAAAGAAACTTGGCCATCTGCGCAATGAGTTCTGTTTAACACGTTTTTCTTTATTTTGATTTGTCATATCTATGTACCATTTTTTTTAAAAAAGTGATCCGAAGACCTATGGTCTGAAATGTAAACAAACATCAGACAAGATTTAAAGGTGAAGGTTAATAGAAGTTTCTCAATTTATAATTTTACTGATGATTCGCCAATACAACTTCTGAGGTCTAATGTTTGATGAATTTTTTTCAACATATAACTTATTTTATTTATCATAATTGATTTTATTTACACACTAGAAGAGTTTATTTGGCACCGTTTAAAGAACGGGTTTTCCTCCCTCCAATCATAGAGTCCTGTCGCATCACATAAGATATATGTTATGCATTAACTATATAAAATTTAAAAGTTAATCATTTGCTTACTAGGCCTATTTCTTAAAGTAGATATCGTTCTGGAAGGCTAAAAAAAGCAAAATGGTGTAGTTGTTGTTTTAGCACAAAGCTACACAGTGGGCTATGTGTGCGCTGTCACCATAAGGATTCGAACCACAGATTTTAACGTTGTAAATCCATAAACATACCGCTTATCCAACGGAAAGGAGAAATATAAGGAGGTATGTATCTGCACTGCTAGACTTTGATATTACCACTTTAGGCCTAGCTGTACCTACAGCAATAATAAGAATGCTGGAAACTTAAAAGTGTGAAAACGAACTAACCTTGGTCAAAAATATAGTGAATTACCAACTCCAGAGTTTAATGAGAAATAAATAAATAAAGATATTTATCCTTATAAAACTCCATGTATCGTTGTCTGTTGCTTAGTCTAGTCTTTGATAAAGATAAAATAAATAGGTAAATAATTAAAATATTTGTTTGTTATGGATTTCGCGCAAAGCTACACCAGGACTATCTGCGCTAGCCGTCACTAGTTTAGCAGTGATAGACTAGAGGGACGGCAGCTAGTCAACACCACCCACTATCAACAATTGGCCTACTTTTTTCACAACGAATATTGGGATTGATCGTCACATTTTAACGCCCCCACGGCTGAAAGGATGAGCACGTTAGGCGAGGAGATTGAAACCCGTGACCCGCAGATTGCGAGTCGAGCGCCCTAACCATCAGGCCACGTCAGACCTATTAATTACATAGTGTAAGATGTTATATGATAGATGTCAATTGTCACAATCGGTTTATTTTCCTACTTTACGCAAAAAACTTAAGGATTAATTCTGGAAATCGAATAATCATTCGAATGTGATCACACAAAAAAACATATACAATAAATTCCATGTCATGCGTTATCTATAATCCTAAAAATATATACCTTTCTTTGAAAGATTACTTACCTGTGAACATTTAATCACAGAAATTACCTTCACTTTTCGAGTCCTTAAAATAAATCTATTGTATAATCTCAATCCAAAGATTGATCTAAAATACAACACTATTATCACAGAAAGACAGCTTGGAACAAGTGAAAGAGTCCATAAAAAGTATCATTATACAAAGACAATATGGTTCAAGTCAAGGAGTATATAAATACTATTATTACAGAAAGACAGCTTGGAACAAGTGAAGGAGTCTATAAAAAGTATCATTATACCAAGACAATATGGTTCAAGTCAAGGAGTATATAAACAGTATTATTACAGGAAGACAGCTTGGAACCAGTGAAGGAGTCTATAAAAAGTATCATTATACCAAGACAATATGGTTCAAGTTAAGGAGTATATAAACTATTATTACAGAAAGACAGCTTGGAACAAGTGAAGGAGTCTATAAAAAGTATCATTATACCAAGACAATATGGTTCAAGTCAAGGAGTATATAAACACTATTATTACAGAAAGACAGCTTGGAACAAGTGAAAGAGTCTATAAAAAGTATCATTATACCAAGACAATATGGTTCAAGTCAAGGAGTTTATAAACAGTATTATCACAGAAAGATAGTTGGCACACAATTAGTATAAAAGCAGCGATCATTACACCAAGTTATTATTTTTAAATATACCTATATTTTTATTAGCACCTTAAAACCCTTAATTTATCTGAATTTTGTATATTTAAAGCTATATCTTATCTGGATAGTTATAAAAGTTAATAACAATTATATTATGGTCTTTTAAACTGTTATCTTTATAACATTGTTTAAAACTAGAAAACATGTTTTCCTTAACATAAGAACATGTTTTTTGTTACTAAGCGCAAAAATCCTTAATGGGCTATTCATGCTCTTTCCACCACGGGTATCTAAACCTGGTTTTTAGCGTTACAGACTTATCGCTGTGTTCCTGAGGGATTGTAAGGAAAAGCACCAAGTTTAGTATTTTCACGAGAATAATTTCAAACCTGTACACGCTTCTATGAAATACGAGAAGCTAACATTATAACATAGTACATACGTATATATCCTTACATATATTACAAACCTTGTATATTCTTGTTCTATAAGTCATTGAAAAAGCACATCTTTCACATTTGTTCTAGCGATATCATTGTTCCTCACCTACTTTTACATATGTTATCTCTACATTGAAACACCTGTTTACTAGTATGGTGTAGATTAAACATTAACAGCAGGAAAACATGGCCATTGACTTTGCTTGCGCTTATCAATATTATAGCTTGTAGCAACAGGTGATTTTCTATTGAAACGTTCCCGCGTTGTTTTATTAAATTTCAGGATGTGTGTACTAACTGTTAAGTATCGTATAACACACTTGTATGTTTGTACTGGTAACGTTTGTGATTTTATGCTTTACAGTATTCTTCGCTCTCCAATAAACAATGACTTAGAGCGGGAAACATTATGGGATATATTATAACTGTTTTTTGTTCAGTATAATGTGGATTTCTTGAATGGATTCAGAGGATCTTCTAAGTTTATAAATTAATGAATTATCGCCCAACACTACGAAAATGGGTTATTTAGCCTATAGAGGTGTAATAGTGCAGGTGTTTAGGGTGTTTTTCAATCTAAACAGCACCTTATACATCCTTGAGCTAATCAGCTAAGACAGAGATCCATGGTATTCAGGTTAATCACTCTGAGTTACTGGTCAGAACGAAGGTAACTAGTAAGCAGCCATAGCCGCCACAAGGGTTATGTCCAACTTCGAACTAAGTAACGGGATTGACTGTCACTTTCATAACTCTCACAAAGTCGAAAGTATGGAGCGTCGTTCAGCAGCATCAAAGCACGAACTTTGGTTTTTCTCATCCACAGCCTGGTATGATAGCTGCTAGGCCATATCGGGCCTATTTAATATGTAATTTCAATATAATTAAAACAAAATGTATGCTTTTTTATTAAAAAAATAAAACAATTCATTTTAACTTGTGTATTCATAATAATAGGTGTATAAATATAAAATCGGAAATGTTAACAACTTGAAAGAGTAGATTGTTATAAAATATTTGGCTTAGGAATTGTTAACATTTCAACTGGATATAGTATATTAATGATTTGGCAAAAACACTGAGATTTATATTCTTTCAAATTTAGTGTTCGAGAATTTTTTTAACATTCAGATGTCAAAAAGTATTTATTTTTCATTGATACAGCCAATATTTCAGTGTGGAATTTTTATACGTGTGTCTGGGGAACTTCTCCATCTACGGTAAAGCTATTTGTTTCATTGGAGAATAATAAGTATAAAACAATAATAGCAAGAAAATAGAAAAAAAAATGCAACAATTTTATAAAAGTATATTTAATAATCTTATTTCTGAAGATGTTTATTAATATATAGAATATTATTCTTTATAAAGAATAAAGGTTATTACGTACAAATAAAACATCATGTTTATCCTAATATAATACTGTAATTGACATTTAAGTACATGCATTATATGTTTACCATTTATATTATACCTGTATATATATATGGATTTTTATCGGAATATCAAAAGCGGATACCCCAGACCAGTCAAGTAAGCTGGAGAAATCTTGTAGTGATAGTCCGAGCCGTCTAGGCATAACCCCGCTGACGTGTGCAAGTAGGTTGGTAATTGACGAAAAAGTTGCTGTTTTAGAAATTTTTGAATTGTCATACCGGAAATATTAGCGACTTTTTAAATGTATTATTAGTATATATGCGCATAAAACATCGTAACCAATATTTTGAATAGTTGGTTCTTTGCTTAGAAATTCGATAGGGTGGTTTTTCGGCGCGTGAATTATTTGGAACCCTTGTCGATCCCTATTATTAACTACTACCGTACTTAAAATTTTCACAAAACAATACAAATTGAATCATAATTAGCCTCAGAGATTTTAGCTTACTAATACCTTAAATCTATTTATATTATTTTTATTTTCACACTGAAAAATAAATTATTAAATGTTTTGGTGCTAAATGACATAAACATAATCTCCTATAATATTTTTTTTCAACCCAATTCAAAATGGATAGACACGCGACATTTTCTAAAGGTAAAGTATATACTTTATATAGGTATAACATAAAAGTAAACAAACAAGAGTATTAAAAATTATGAATTTTAAAATGAAGTAGGGATCCTGCTACAAAAAATAATGAAACAATAATTAAAACCACAATCACAGATTTATAAAATTTAATCCCTACTTTAGCAGCTTTATACACTTATCTATAGGTCAAATTAAAGATTAAATTTAATAAATTTGTGATTGTGGTCTTAATTCTTGTAAACATTATAGTTCTCAGGGATATGGCTATAGTGAAAGTTTATAGATGTTGTGTTCATTCCATGGGCATATAAAAACTGAACAAATAAATAGGAAACAAATTATAATTTTAACGAAAAGTAGGGATCGTTGGTTATTCGTAAAATTGCTAAAAGAAGTATCTAGAACAAAATAAATACCGCAATAAAAAGTACTAGACTGCTTCATTTAGCTATACGGACCACAATGCCAACCAAAGTAGGGATTGAAAATCGTTTTAAAATATATCCTACTAGTATCACTTTACTTATGTGTGTACTTTTTATTGAAGTATTTATTTTGTTTTCGATACTTCTTATAGCAATTCTATGAATAACCAACGACCTCTACTTTCCGTTAAAATTTTAATTTTTTTTCTATTGATATAATAAAAATATAATGATGGAGATAAACAGAATAGAAGTTCTTAGAGGTGTATTTTCACTTTTCTTGGTCTCAATATCCTCACTTTAATAGCTTTTCAAGCAGAACTTTCTGTGTGTAATCCATATCTATCTAAATAATAAACAGTTTTTGTCTTCGTGTCACGCTGTCATAAGCGCCTTTTGTGGCGAGTTTGAAAACTAATAGCAATAGTTAACCGGTCGGAGGTAGCAAGAAGAATATCCATCAAAATTCAAGGTAAATTTTAATTTTGAAATCTATTTAAAACTATTAACAATAGAAACTTTATTATATAAAGTTACTTATGTTTTTCAGTTTAGAATTCATTTGTTTTGTTGAAATTAGTTCTTACATTACAAAATAATTTTTACTATTGTAAGTCCATTAAATTATATATATGTTTGAAATAGATCCTCCAAATAAGTTAAATTAAAGTTTAAACGCATTCTTAAAAACAACTGATTATATTAATAAAAATACCATTAATTGTAGCACGTAAATCAAACTGTCAGTTCTTCATTTCATAACGTTAAACAATATACTCCCATGAAAGTTGAAAAGCTATATTTAAAAAGTTTTAAGTTGTGAATAAATATTAATTAATAAATACTCAAATAGAAGAAACACCAGAAGAAAGAAAATGGCGTTTGATCAACTTTACATGGCCTTTTCCAGATGTACGTCCAAAGAAAAAATGAAGGAAAAATTATTGATTCACAGCTCCAAGAGAAATTGAAAAATACTGATGGTATTTCCACTGTCAGTGTTGTGTATAAAGAAATATTATGAAACATAAACGTGATTTTTAATGTAAAATGTTGTTAGTTAATTTATAGCAATCTTTACAGAGTTTTCTTTACACCCGACATTTTTGAGGAACCATATACTAGTTTTTTTATAATTATTGTTATTGAAATGTAAATTTCAAATCTTTTTTAGGTTTTTGGTCATTTGCCGAATGTTTCTGCATCTATTACAAGTTGGCACTCGTAGATATGGTATCACCAATTTCTTGACATATCATGAACCAGACCAAATCCTCTTGTTTTAGACTCTCTTTCTTTATATTAGACATATTCCTAAGCAGTCATTTTATAACTATATTGTAGCATGTCCCACTGTTCCAATTCGCAATACAAGCATAAAAAATGTTATGTTTTATGTAGAACATGTGGCAATTACACCCCCCCGTGGGCTAGGGCTAAGTATGCGGACTTTCAATAGGAAAAATCCGGGGTTTGATGCCCCTCGATGGACAGAATTCAAACAACCCATCTTGCAGTAAGAAACTACAACAATAGCACATACATTCAACGCGTTCTTTTATATGTGCTTGTTAGGCTTTTACACCATTAAGAAGCTTGGCTTGTTTTATAGATGAAAGATTATGATTACACAAAAATTTATTATCATTATCCATTTTAATAACTTTAATTTAAAATTTATGATAACTAAATGTTCGTTGTTTTTCTTAAGGTTAACTTAGTATCAGTTGTTACTAGTGTTACGTCTCCGTTTGTTAATTGATTTTCCGTAACTTCGTCCCGACGAAACTTTAGCGACACAAGTCCTTACTTAATAAAACTGGTTTATTCTTTCTGAATATGACTTTACCGATACACTTATTTTCAACAGTCGCTCTTTTACAAACGTTTTAACAACGAACGTTAACTTCAACAATACTTCCTGACTGCAGATCAATTACTCACTGTCTACACACACACATTGTCACGTCACGCCGTGACCATCTTATATATACCAGACCATCTTCCAATCTAGTAAATGCTAGAGCACTCCCGAAGGAACGGGATAGTTCTAGAAAGCAGATGACGTGACACTAGTCACGTGACCTCGCTGACGCAACACTAGTTTGGTGTTCTGGCCAGCTCGTTCTTCATATATAAACATAAGCAGATTATTGTCATCAACGATCTCCAAAACGAAAGACATTATTCTTTAAAATATTTTTTTTGTCATATTATTACCATAATTATTATACAAGATAAATACTACTTAAATGTAATTATATTTTCTATTCGTGTATAAAAAGCCGAATTTTTCTGCTTATTCTTATTTTTGAATATTTGCGCAAAGTTACACAAGGGTTGCTCCGTGTTACAGTTATCATGTTGGACTGCAGTTACATGTTGGATGTATGTTCAAATGTGAACTTTATATTAACTATACATTGTCTTTCTGAAGTAGTCTATAATTTCTCCTCTATGTGAATTTTTTAAAAAATATTATCGTTAAAAGTGGTAAATAAAAAACCTTGGAGAAACGTAGCTTTCACACTTTTTAACTTTTTTGTTTCTTGCAATTAAAGTTTTAGTAGTTACAGTAGCATATTAGGTAGATTTTGTGTGGCAGATGCCCTTCCGACAAATTGGTAATGTAAAATGGCTGAATGTATTGGGCGCAGTAACCTTGGATGAAGTGATGGGTCCAATCTGTTTAGGTAAATCTCTTTCATGTAAATATCTAATCTCATTATTGACCAATCAACGTTTGAAGCACCATATTTTCCAGGATCAATGTAGAACTAGAAGGTTGAGTAAGTTCAAACCCATATGGTGGTGTGACCAATCAATATCGTCTACTGACCATGGGAAGTCGGATGATTCTTAGCGGGTCCTCCCTGATATATTGGATTTCATCACACAAGGAATGAGGGAAGTCTTGGGAGTTTAATAGAGAGCCTGTCACTCAGTAGAAAGTGTTCAGTCACAAAATCACTAGGAAAAACAAACTGAACACATGATGGGAGTTATAGAGCCTTCGCCAGGAACACGCTTTGAAACTAAATTATTATTTTTTTCATTTGTGGAGTTGCTAATAATATATACATACACACGTGATATTCGTGATACAAATCACACCTGACTGCACATTGTTTTTACGTTATTTTCAATTAGTCGAACAAGAGGATGTAAAAAAAAAAGACATTGTAAATCTATCTTTTGTTTGCCACACATGGCTTCAAAGAAAGTTTTTGGTTCCATACCAGACCTTGTCAGCTGCACTGAAAACTTTGTCAGACAAAAGTGTTCAAATATTTTATATATGTAGTCGGAAAAACAATTGATATTATGGTGTTGAACATCGTTTACATGCTTCAGTTCATGTTACTCCAAGTTATACATTGTTTACATTCAGTCAATTCATGTTACTCCGAGTTACACATTGTTGATATAATCTACTATGGTGTTGATTACCGTTTACGTACAGTCACTTTTGTTACCCCCCAAGTTACACATTGTTGATTTAATATATTTCTAATACAATTTTGTTACTCCAAGTTATACATTGTGAATATACGTAATCTATTATGGTGTTGAATATCGTTTACATACAGTCACTTTTGTTACCCCCAAGTTACACATTGTTGATATAATATATTTCTAATACAATTCATGTTACTCCAAGTTACACATTGTGAATATAATCTATTATATATTGACGTACAGTCAATTCATGTTACTCCAAGTTATACATTGTGAATATAATCTATTATGGTGTTGAATATCGTTTACATACAGTCACTTCTGTTACTCCAAGTTACACATTGTGAATATAATTTATTATATATATTGACGTACAATCAATTCATGTTACTAATACAATTCTATTACTCCAAGTTGTACATTGTGAATATAATCTATTATATATTGACGTACAGTCAATTCATGTTACTCCAAGTTATACATTGTGAATATAATCTATTATGGTGTTGAATATCGTTTACGTACAGTCACTTCTGTTACTCCAAGTTACACATTGTTGATATAATCTATTCCTAATACAATTCTATTACTCCAAGTTACACATTGTGAATATAATTTATTATATATATTGACGTACAATCAATTCATGTTACTAATACAATTCTATTACTCCAAGTTGCACATTGTGAATATAATCTATTATATATTGACGTACAGTCAATTCATGTTACTCCAAGTTATACATTGTGAATATAATCTATTATGGTGTTGAATATCGTTTACGTACAGTCACTTCTGTTACTCCAACTTACACATTGTTGATATAATCCATTTCTAACACAAATATATCATCAAAACAAGTCATCGTCATTCTATTAATCTCTTCATCATTAAAAAAGAGCCAATAATGGCAATAAGGGCCAATGCTTGATTATTTGTGTTTTCAGTAACAGGAGAACCTTCTACCAGAACTCTTAGCTTTTTTCCATATCAATATATGAATAATGACATTCACGTGATTGTTAGTACTGAACACTGGTCCGTAGACTAACTTCCAGCCTCGTTTCTGTGACAGAATATCATTTATTTGGCTGCACCAAAACCTGCTTTGCGAAACGTTGGGAATTAAAGAAAAAAAAAGAAAAATAATGTTTTGCTTTCGTATTAATCTCATATTTTAATCTAAAACTCACGATTTGAGATATGTTGATTACACCAGTTAGGATCTAATTTCCTACCGACTTTCCTAGGAATGATCACAGCATAATTTCACGTTTTTACTGTTGTTCTCTTGGTTCAATGAACTACAACTTTGTATAATATATAATCAATAAACTAATCAAACTTACAAAAACCGATCTGGATTCACAGTTTAAGCCTCACTTTGTACTCTACCGAGTTTACATAGTTATTGTTTTAAATTTACAAATGGCCGACTATTCTAAACGGCGACTTCTGCCCCCTCTCTCGACGAAACACTGTAATAGCCTCTCCTTACGTCAGCTGTTTTAACATTCAGTACAAAGTCAGGTGTGTAAAGAGGTTGTCCTTTCGCATGTTGTCGTGGGCAGGTTTTAGCAAGGTCATTATGTGTATATTTCAAGATAATCAAGACACCTGGTAATGTGTCATGCAGTCAAAACAACCTGCTGCAGGACACTCTGTGTGTTATTAACAGGAGTGATAGTTTAGCGATTTTCCACTTTCTGTATCTCAGACTGTGGTAATCCAAACTATCATATATTTTCAGTGGATGTGTTCTACTGGACTCTTACTTCACATACCAAATTTTAAGACAATCCATTAACAAATATCTGAGATATAACATCTCCAATTTTGATTGAGTTTCTTCTTTTCTTTTTCTTCACACCAAAAGTGCAGAAACTTTATTTGATAGAAAAACATATTTAACTTTTATGGATATTTTTTTACATTTGATACATTGATAAATCTTTATAAGCTACAATTAGAAGTCTCATTTGATGTATGTTTGTTTTTTGTTTGTTTGTTTTTTGAATTTCGCGCAAAGCTACACTAGGGCTATCTGCGCTATCCGTCCCTAATTTAGCAGTGTAAGACTAGAGGGAAGGCAGCTAGTCATCACCACCCACCGCCAACTCTTGGGCTACTCTTTTACCAACGAATAGTGGGATT
>NW_013668344.1:17716-21308 GCF_000517525.1 Limulus polyphemus | reverse complement strand
GTGGTTAGGCCAAGCAAACTAAATTAGCAGTTTCTAGTTCTAGTTTTCAAAAGAATCATAGGGGTGGACGGTTATTATTGATTATTCATTGCCAACATTTCAGCACAAATTTACTAAATTTTATGAAATTATCATAATTAAAGAGCGTTTAGCATCACGTGATATTAGCTTAAGCAATTAGCATAAATAATGATGCTTGATACAGTGTACCAATTGCAAGGTAGGGAGGTGATGACAAGAAACTGTTAATCTAAATTCCATGGCGTTACTTTAGAGGAAGCTATTAACACTATTTTAGAGAGAAAAACTACCACCATACATTTTAAAGAATCTGATTGGTTCTGTAAAGTGAAGGTCTATGTGAGACTTAAAGGAATGAAATCAAAATTGGTGACTAAACCAGTAGCTCCACTTATAGCATTCAGAAGAATTTTACAGTAAATACTATAATATTTACTTAGGATGTATGAGATATAGATTCTCAAACTTGTTCATTTTGTGTTCAATAGGACGCTTATTTTTAGGTAATGGTGGAATTTAGTAGTTGTTTTTGTTTTTTGTATCCGTGCTAATTAATGCTTTGTACTGCGAATTTTATGCTATTCATTAAACTGTTCTTCTTACAATATAATACTTCATCATGGTGGAAATGTTTTTCTCTTTTAGGGGTAAGAAATGACGTACGAGGCTGACATAATGATAAGTGAGTACTGGCTACAAAGTTAGATATTCTTTTAGTGTAATGAAAGTACTATAATTTAGGAACAAAATATAATTATTATTCGTAATCAACTTAAAACTAAACTATTATAACCCTTGTCATCAAAGTTTTTTTCTGACTTATGTTTTTACTGCTTATTTCTATATTCTACCCCTCGCCAGACACGTGACGAATTATGTAAAAGAAAAGTGAATTTACTGTTCCTTCGTTATCTTGGCAATATCTTCTAATGCTGGAATTTTAAAAGGTATAATTTAACCCTTTCGTAACTAGTAAGAATAAATTTATATTTAGGTATAGTCAAGTATTTTTTTCTAGATTTTAGTGCTGGTGTTGTACGCATGGGTAGTACCATCATTGTAAACTAGATGGACAAAGGTAATAAATTTACACTAATATGTTTTAGTTAAAGTTAGGAAAGAAATATTTCTAATTATTATTTATAAATAATACATTCTGTTTTTATATTTGTAAAAATACATTCAGTGACGTGCACAGGGTGTTGATTGGATGGGATCAAGCCTCTGCTTTCTTGCCCTTATACTCCCAAAGTGCCCTTTTTTTACTCTGTCATAAAAATTATCAACAAGTATGAAAATATACATCTGATTTCACACTTATGCCTTTTCAGCCTATTTGTATTAAAAGCAGCCCATAGTCTCTATAATCTCATCTAACAATCTCCCTTCTCATAAAAACAAATTTTTCCCTACGTTGCTTGAAAAGTACCCTTTAATTAATGTTCTCTGCACTTTAATGCATCATTGCTGCTTGATTTGTTTTTTACTCCGATTATTCCACACTGTAAAGCTCCTGTTTTTTTTAATTGTGTTTCTAGAAATTCGAGAAGTTTAAATTAACGTTATATTTTCTTTCTTAGTAGAGCCCCACTTTTAATTTAAATAATCATGTTGAAAAAGAAAATTGGAACTTAGACGTATTTTTAAATTCTATTTTATTTTCACTTAATATTTTATGAAAGTAATTTCTACTATTATGTGACGGATAACATTCAAATCTTCGAGGTTATTAGTTTGATCCAAAGTTTCTAAGATATCTTAGTTGCTAGTGCTGCCATCTACTGTCTGATTAAGAAAACAGTTAGAGGACAAAGCGATCAAGTTTGAAAACTTTTTTGATTGGGTACTAAAAATTCAAAATATATTTTTCATTTTAAATAATTGTATAACTTGTGTAGTTAAAAAAATTCAACCTTCTGATACAAAAATAACACAAAAAACTGTTAAGCAAAAATCGGTTTTAAATATTAATTCAGCAGGACTATAAACAAAGCATGCATTATCTGACTAAGTCAGATATCTTAGTACAACTATTATTGTTATTCTACAGCTGGTTCAAGTTTTTACACGTTCTTGTGTCGTAAAGAGCAGTGCATGTCTTACATAACTATCTCTATCATATCCCACAATTGAATATTTTAAACTTTTGTTATTAATTATGGTTTTGTTTCAGTCTGCTTATTTGTTTAAAGTCAAGCTGCAGAATCTTCGCCTTTCTCGTTGCGAGGGTTGAACCCAAAATCTTAATGTTATACGCTTTCAAGCTTACTGTTAAAATACTGGGGGACATTTTATTCGGCTAAAATAAATTAAATATAAAGTAACATGAATATATATCTTGAAAACTAAATTATTTTGTTCTTCCTAATAAGAGATTTTCTACGGATTTATTTCAATGTCCACTTGCCATGTTGTTGACACTGAATACGTAAACTGATTTTTTTTTAGAATAACGGATAACAGCATCTAGTTTTTATTAAATTTATAAACTTTGTTTCAGGAATAGAAATGTTTTAAGGTAAAAATTTTCTAGAAAGCCGAACGCCAATCGGAATTCGAAGAGAAACACAGCTACTTTGCATGTGCATCCTTCCTCGTTCGGGCTATATGATAAAGCTTACGTTTGTTATCGATTGGTCTACTTCATTCGCAAGACTTTCTCAAGATGCAGAAAACCTCCATTGAGGAACATTTCTCCAGGGATTTGTAACGAACTTTGGAATGGAATGTTACAGTAATGGTGGTACCCCGGGGTTAGAGGTTGTGTCAGAAGTTTTCTATAATTATGCTAAAATCGAAAATTCTCCCCCAGGGTTACGAATTCGTAGTCCTTTGTTAACAGCAATCTTCACAACACACGTGCTTCTGGTTTACAAGCGCATGCGTCATTGTTGACATTTGGTTTTACGAATGAGGTTTAATAAAATATAACTTTGGAATAAATCGATGGGTACTGTGGATCTGTCAACGTCTGTCTGTGAGAAGGAGGGTCAGTAAGACCTGATTGGTGACGCTTCAGAGAGAGGAAATTCATCAATTAAGACACAGTCTTCAGTACAACCCGGACCAGTAAAGATCGAAACGTTTTAAGTAAATATAAGTTGATGAGCTATAGGCCTTATGCATGTGACGTCACACACTTCCGGATAGAAGAATGTGATGTCATAGTTTGCTGATAATTATCGAGTTTTCTTGAGAGAGAGAGAGACAGACGATAAATTAACTGGTACAATATTGATGATGGATCATCTGATCTGTTGTTTCATAGAGCACCTGCAGTCTCAGTTGACCCAATTAGACGAAGAGTTTATTCATCGACATCCAACGTCTGTACGTTAGTTGTAGCTTTCTTTTAAAACCTTGAAAATTAATCAGCCATTTATCAATGTGATGTTGAATATATCGTACACAATGTACTTCTCCAAGTTATAATTAAACACAATGAATAAAGAACATAAATAGTGTTTTGTTTTCTTAAGCATGTATGTGAGATTTTGAAACTGGTACAATGTAATTATGTGAATGTATGAAAAATAACATACAGGTCAATGACCTTCTAACAAGTTATAAA
>NW_013668344.1:15295-16768 GCF_000517525.1 Limulus polyphemus | reverse complement strand
ACACATGGCTTGTTTATATTGTATATATATACATATATATTATTCATACCTTCGGTGTATAGGCCGCAAGCAGATTTTGATATCAAATTTTGGAGTAAAAAAGTGCGTCTTATACACCGTAAAATACGGTACGTATACTCGTGTTAAGGATATTTTTCTGTAGCACGTGCGTCGAAAGTGATAACATTTTTAAACAATGGTTAAAATTAATTTCACACGGAAACGATAAATTTCAATGTATACAAGTTTTAATAGATGATTACAGAGCTATTGTATAAGACAGAACTCCACATTGAAATAATCTGATATCAAACGTTTCACGAAAGCATCGTATTTTATACCATAACAGTACTAAAAGTAGAGAATAAAAATATCAAATAATAATAATATCACAACTTTCACCACTTGCTTTACTTTGGAGAGGGTATTGCACCCTAAACACATCCACTTTTTTTTTCTACCAATTTTGAAACTTATAAATTAATGATGGAAATGTGTAATGGATCAAACGTCAAAAACTCATGTGATAAGAGTTTGGGGTGAATCCTTTTTTTTTGTATGTTTGTTTTGTTTCTTTCAGCAATAAATACCTATGATGGTAAATTTTGAACTAATATATTGGCTGACAAGGATATTTTAATTTACTGCTTAGAAACTAGCTCTGATGGAATAACATGCAGTATTTCTAGTGTTAATAATAGTATCGATAGGCCAGCTGTGAGTTATTCCTAGTGTTAATAACAATATCCATAGACCAGCAGTGAGCTGTTTGTAGTGTTAATAACAATATCCATAGACCAGCAGTGAGCTATTTCTAGTGTTAATAATAGTATCCATAGACCAGCTGTGAGCTATTTCTAGTGTTAATAATAGTATCGATAGGCCAGCTGTGAGTTATTCCTAGTGTTAATAACAGTATCCATAGACCAGCTGTGAGCTATTTCTAGTGTTAATAATAGTATCGATAGGCCAGCTGTGAGTTATTCCTAGTGTTAATAACCGTATCCATAGACCAGCTGTGAGTTATTCCTAGTGTTAATAACCGTATCCATAGACCAACTGTGAGTTATATGTAGTGTTAATAACAATATCCATAGACCAACTGTGAGTTATTCCTAGTGTTAATAACCGTATCCATAGACCAGCTGTGAGCTATTTGTAGTGTTAATAACAGTATCCATAGACCAACTGTGAGTTATATGTAGTGTTAATAACAATATCCATAGATCAACTGTGAGTTATTTGTAGTATTAATAATAGTATCCATAGACCAGCAGTGAGATATTTGTAGTGTTAATAACAGTATCCATAGACCAACTGTGAGTTATATGTAGTGTTAATAACAATATCCATAGATCAACTGTGAGTTATTTGTAGTATTAATAATAGTATCCATAGACCAGCAGTGAGATATTTGTAGTGTTAATAACAATATCCATAGATCAACTGTGAGTTATTTGTAGTATTAATAAT
>NW_013668344.1:2060-14507 GCF_000517525.1 Limulus polyphemus | reverse complement strand
ATTTGTAGTGTCAATAACAATATCTATAGGCTAGTAGTAAGTATGGTGAAAAATGCAGCTAGGCCTAACGAGCTTTCACTTTGTTCTACTTACTCGTGTTTTTATAATGTAGTATTTTTCATTCAGAGTATCAAATACTGAGGTTTTTGACAAAATCAGCATTTAATCCTTCATAAGCTCGTGATATCTCAGGTAAACCGATACAATAAATTAGGTTGGATCACTATATAAGAAGAGGTCCGAGAAGATAAATTACGAAGTAATACAGAGATCCAATAAAACTTACTGAGTCTGTGTAACAAAATAAATTGACTGGACACAAATTGTGATACACAATGAAAACAATCTTTATTAAATTCTCAAACACAAACACATGTTTGTAATTATGTTGGATGATGGACAGTCACCTTTATTAGAGTTGTCAGATTATCAGGCTGTCTCTACTCCATTCCGACTTACTTCCAAACTAACCGATTCATTTAAGTCGATGTTCCATATTGTATAAATGATTAAATCTCACGTTAACTAATTAAATTAATAACATAAGACTTATCCAGAGCAACTAGCGATACCTATATGACTGACCATTCCAATTCAAACATAAGAGAGGTTATAATCTTGAGATATCACTTGATCTACGATTGGAGGACATTGCTGTCAACCTTCACGCAGAAAGTGCAGCTTTATATCCGTAACTTCTTTGGGTAGACCATATATTAACTCCAAGGGAACGACAAAGAACAAAGGTAGCCAGAATGAAAAACAAATTATCGACTTTCTTGAGTACTCTTTACAATGTGTTTTTCGATAAACTGTACATACCTACAATAAACAAATATTTTGAAATTTTCTGCATTAAAATAAGAAGTAAAAAACACATACCAAAGACCTTCAAATTATTTTAAGCGTAATCTGATGTTTAATATCTTATTCTTAGACAGTTGTGAATATTCAGGTACCGTTAATCCAGTATGTTAGTCCTAGGCACTTTTGCGTCTTTTAACTCCTTAAAAAAATATGAATCAATTATTCCAATTAAATAATATTATTTTTAGTAGCTTGTCCTAAATTCAATATTCAGCTGATTCACTTCAGTTGAGAATGACGTGTTTGAGGACTGGTAAACCTATGTCATAACTAAACTTGATTCGTCACCTAAATAGCACACACAGTACAATACGAATGTCATCATTTAACACCTTTGTAGATGTCCAGACAATAGAAGTATTTCTATAGTTGTCTCTGATGTGTGACCCTCTGAATCTTGCATGATAAATCAGAAGTACCTTTGTCATTGTCCAGTGCGGACGTTTCAAAGAAGGCCAGTTAGTCACAGCAGAATTGGGTGCCAATTTGTTTGTTTGTAGTTAAGCACAAAGCTACACAATGTGCTATCTGTGCTCTGCACACCACGGGTATCGAAACACGGAAGAACTATATGCCAGCTTGTTTGTTTGTAGTTAAGCACAAAGTTATTATAGGGTATCTCTTCTCTGCCCACCACAGGAATCGAATTAAAGCAAATTGGTTGCCAGTTTATTTGTTTGTAGTTAAGCACAAAGCTACACAATGGGCTATTTGTGCTCTGCCTACCCTGGTTATAGAAACACTGCAGAACTGAGTGCCAACTAGTGGGTGAAATAATATAAATAATAACCCGTATAATTTTTACTGTCAATAATAATCTGGTTCATTTGTCCACTGGAGAGTGTTTCTTTCCGAGTTTGAAGTCATTCTCTGCAGTACGTTTCCTGAATCTGCATTTTGAGGATACTTTTTAGCTTATCTGTTGGACTTCCGTGTATCTGAATACCACGCATATATTGTTGTAACATGTTTTATCGTTAGGCCAGTTCTATTTAGTAAAAATAATGCCAAGTACAGTTTAGTTTTTTTTCTTTCTTAATGTTTGTTACATGCTATCTTCATTTATACTTGTAGGCCTAAGTGCGTAAAAAAGCATTTCAACGGAAATTCTGAGACTGTGATAATTACGCCTAACTCGCAAATAAACTTACTTACAGAATTTTCTTGGTGATAGACACGATAAATCTTACTTTTAACAATGAATTGTGAAAATGTTTTCTGACACTGGACTCATAAACGCACTGAATACTTTACTGAATTTTCATTAAATTTTCTCACAATAGTTATGTGTGTGTATAATGTACTGTCGTTTCTCCAAAATTCCACGAAATTTCTAGATTATTAAGTCATCATGAACTTACTAGATCTTGCGTCGTGCGCCCTCCAGCAAACATCTAAAATAAAACATTGAAAATAAAGCTTACAACAGTACTTGTGAGGACATACATTAAACAGATGTTTTAAGTATGCAGGAACTTATTCGTCTTAAATCAGTATCGTCTGAGAAGCTGACTTTTGGTTTACACATTTGTTTAGATTATATTAATTTGAAGTGTAATAACGCTGTTATATTATATTTTCAAGCATATGAGGAAAGTCTAAATCACCCATGTCGAATGATGAGTCAAACTCTCTTGATTATAGTTTAAAATTATGTTACTTATCAGTATGTATTACTATATACCAGACAGCAGAAGCGAAAGCTATTTTAAAATGATGTTACTTATCAGTATGTATTACTATATACCAGACAGCAGAAGCGAAAGCTATTTTAAAATGATAGTTACTTATCAGTATGTATTACTATATACCAGACAGCAGAAGCGAAAGCTATTTTAAATAACTAAAAAAACAAAAAAAAAAAAAAAAAGAGAGAGAGCTCAATTTAACTAAGTTTTCTTTAGTTGGAATGTACGTATTGTATTCGATGCTTAGGCTCATTTTCAAAACATATGTGTATTATTATTAACAGATGGCGCTAAATGCACTATATGACGTTAACGGTTAATTTAAGATGGCGATAATAATCATAAACATTTTCCAAACTATATTAGGCCTTGGAAACTATATGAAAAATATTTTAAAAAACGAAGTCTATGTGCAGTTAATTTATGCAAGGCTACAAGGAATTCGTTATATTTGGATTCAACTAAGACAAGTATACTGTAGGTAATATACTTTGAACAGAAGTAACAGTTTAATATGATAAATCTTAGGGACTGTCTGACATAAAATAAACATCATATCTAAGTTAGTTATATGCTATATGTCGTTATAGTGAGATGGAACGAATAAACAGGATTTTATTCAGTGCTACAAGCGTTCTAATTTTTTCCTTTGCTAATGTAAGCTATACTCTAACGGAGAGCCTTGCTTTACTAGAAAAAGTACCACCTTTATTAGATCCTTTATTGGTCTCCTCAAACACTAGCTGCTTTAGGCGACAGGTCTGTTCTGCTATAAGTTCGTAACTTTTAATAATGCTTTGAACTGACACTTGCCCCAAGTGCTGTTCGAATTACATCATGACGTTTTCAGAACGTCTTATACACGCACGTGCTCCTGATGACGCGTTGCCTGGAGGCGAGTTTTGACAAATCGGATCTGATGAATGAATTTCGAAGGTTGAGAGTTACACAAATTTAGTAAATCTTTTATGAACTAGCATGAATAATTTTAGCAAACAGGAATAACAATGGATCAGTTTTGAACTAGCCAGATCAATAGAAAAAGCAAAATCATTAAAAATAAATATTGGGCGTTTGTTTAGAAAAAAGAGAGAGAGAGAGAAAGGTTACATTCAGTGTATATTTTATTAAACCTTTACTCAAACAATTTAAATCGATAGCTGTGAATTTTATGGCCCATGGTTCGCATCCCAATGCCACAAAGTCGCCAATTCACTTTGGAGCCGTGGGCGCGTTACAAGAGTGACGGTCAAATCCTATTATTTGATCAGAGTAGCCCAAGAATTGACGGTGGGTGCTGCTGAATAGTTTCCTTACATCTGATCTAGCATTTCCAAATTGTACTACACGTACGTATTCAACAAAGAAAACGCCTACTTTATTAGTTAGAAATTAGAGACGCAGATAGCCCTTGTGAAGCTTTGCACGAATATTCGACACAAACAGAGGAACTCAAACACTTCAAAGACACCATTTTCTTTACTTATAATACATAATGAGGCTCAACATCTTAACTGTTCTAATCTTAACTAATCTTGAGGAATAGGTAGTAAATCTCCAAATTATTTCGATAAGTATTGATAATCCATGAAGGAACGATATTACAATTATAGTACAAATAAACATAAAAATAATGAAAGCAACAACTAACACTAGATACGGAATAAAGGGGCCGGGCGTGGCCTAGTGGTATTTGTTCCTTGTCTATAAATCCGAGAAATCGTGGTTCGCGTCCTGTTCCCGCCAAAATGTAAGTACAAAAAAATTGCGCTTTCGGGCCGTGTATGAGATATAATAGTCCAATGCTAATATTTGGTGTGACAAACTTCGTAATTAGAGTACGCAACCCTCATTTAGCTTCGTCCGATATTCAACAAGCCCCATTTTTTATTAGCCCGAAATTAGGAATGGCTATGCGCAGATGGCCCTGGTGTAGATTCGTGCAACTATCGGAAACAGTGAAATAAATACATTTTGAACGATTTGTTTATTTGGACCTTATTTATGATGAGAAACCCTTTAAAGGGTACTGTTTTAAAAAATGTTTATCTAATGTAATATATCATTATTTTCTAGTAAACCAACACTTCTTTTCTCTGAATCTATTTAATTTCAACTGTTTATTTTACAGCAAAGCCACACTGGGGTATTCACCGTAGGGAATCGAACTCCGGATTTTGGTGTTGTAAGTCCGTAAACTTACCGCCGCTCCGCCGAGGGTTGGTTGGTTAGTTTTAATTAAGCACAAAACAACACAATGAGCTATCTGTGCTCTGATTACCACGGGTATCGAAACTCGGTTCTAGCGTTGTGAGTCTGCAGACATACCGCTGTGCCACTGGGAGGCTCCACCTAGTGTTCATTTATAGCAACTTTACTTTTTTAATCGCTCTGTGTTCCTTCTTCACACGATGTTATCGAACAGTTACAATCAGCTACCACGTTCAGTTAAAATTAATTTCAACAGTTTGTTTATTTGTAGTTAAGCGCAAAGCTTCACAATGGGCTACATGTGCTCTGCCCACCATGAGTATCGAAAGCCGCAGACATACCGCTGTGCCACTGGGGTAGGGGGGTATTTTCAACAGAACCAACAAAAGAAGATAATATCCAACTATCGATATGAGTTTATAATGTTCAGTTCCAATGCGCAGGTCGTTTTTGTTAAAAAATATTTTACGTGACCCTTGTGTTTGATATTATGTTCGTACTGTTTCTGATATAAAGTTAGCACACAGGATCACACACAAAAAATACAACGAATTTCAAAAAAATGTTCTTTACCGTCCTGAAGAACAATACTATTCGAAAGCGCTCGAGTTTTGGGTCTTTTTTTTGAAATTCATATTCGTATTTCATCAGTGAAATCTTTTTGTCAATTTAAAAAAAAAATGCTACAGAGGTTTTATATATTCTCACCAGAGGGTGTGATGTGTTAAACGTTACCCAGTTCCAATATAGATTTAAATCTGTTATTTTAAAGCAAATATTTCATTGATTTAGGATAATGACTCTTTATTTGTAAATAACAGAAGTTTTAGTGATAATAACAGATTGCTTGAAAAATATATTTTAACTACTGGGAATCGGTTTGCTCTTATATTTTTATTTACCTTTATGACCAGGAACCTGTTTATTGTCTGCTTACGTATGAATGTTATTGTTACAAGCTATTTAAATAAGAACTCACACTTCAGCTTATCTAGCATCGGGGATAGGGTACACAATAAAAAGTTTTTGAACTCCCACAAAAATGTACTCTTGTTTTTCAAAACAGCATATCGTTCAGTACAAGCTTCAAAACTTTGTATACAAACACTTGTGTGTAGTTGTGAGTTATTTACATAGCAAAAACTATGTTGTATCAATTATATTCAAGCGTTAGATTCGTAGCTTTCTACTTCTTCCAGAGAGTCTTTTTCATATTTACCAGCTTCCAAAACTGTAGAAATGTACTTTATCTGTTAATAACAATGAGGTGTAATAGGTTTTAGCTTAGTGCTAAACTAAGTCGAAATTAATCATTTCTGAATCAGCTAGATCCTTTAATAACTCCTCACCATACGATCTTACTCGTTAAAAAAGAAATATCTAGTTAAGAAAAATTCAAATTCTTGAGGTAGATATCAGCCTAAGGTTTATCAGGCATCATTTCGATTTTATGTGATAAAATAAGCTGAATACTTTTGTTTTCTTGTACAGTTCTTTAACTAAAGTTACATACTAATTATTAAACAAAAAGTTACATACTAATTATTAAACAAAAAGTTACATACTAATTATTAAACAAAAAGTTACATACTAATTATTAAACAAAAAGTTACATACTAATTATCAAACGAAAAGTTACATACTAATTATTAAACAAAAAGTTACATACTAATTATTAAACAAAAAGTTACATACTAATTATTAAACAAAAAGTTACATACTAATTATTAAATGAAAGTTACATACTAATTATTTTCTTTGTTTGTAATTAAGCACAAAGCTACACAATGGGCTATCTGTGCTCTGCCCACCACGAAAACCCGGATTCTAGCGTTGTAACTCCGCAGACATACCGCTGTGCCACTGGGGAGCTACTAATTATTAAACAAAAAAGTTACATACTAATTATTAAACAAACTTAATAAAAAGCTATTTTGGAGAATATTTTGTGTTTGAAGCTATGCCCCAGGTGTGAAATTTTGTGTTTAAAGCTATGCCCCAGGTGTAATATTTTGTATTTGAAGCTATGCTCCAGGTGTGAAATTTTGTGTTTGAAGCTATGCCCCAGGTGTAATATTTTGTATTTGAAGCTATGCTCCAGGTGTGAAATTTTGTGTTTGAAGCTATGCCCCAGGTGTGATATTTTGTGTTTGAAGCTATGCCCCAGGTATGATATTTTGTGTTTGAAGCTATGCCCCAGGTGTAATATTTTGTATTTGAAGCTATGCTCCAGGTGTGAAATTTTGTGTTTGAAGCTATGCCCCAGGTGTGACGTTTCTGACATTAGAAAATGGATGAAAATTTTAACGATTTTCTGGTAAAAAAGATTTAAGGCTTTAAGTGGCTCATGAATGGAACTCGACCAATAAACAAACTAAAAATTATTTGGGTACAAGTCGTAATCCCCGATAAAATTCGGGGGGTCGATTCCCAGTGGTAGACAGAGAGGATAGCTTATTGTGTAGCTTTGCTCGAAAACGGAACAAATTAAACCAAAAAAAAAATTAAAATTGTAGGAAAGTCTTTTGACTGCGTAACCAGCTTTAATTTAGGCAGTATCGTGTTTCAAATTTGAAATTCGGCTTTTGTTAAGTTGATTTCGAAATGAATTTCTAAGTTTCGTAGATTGGCTACTGTTTAGCCTTGGACAGATAATATAGAAATGAAATAAGCCTAGTATGATATGGTTTCAACTGCACAGAAAACGTTGGCTTATTCTTGGAAATGACAGTTACGTCTTGTTTGTTTGGTATGAATTTCGCGCAAAGCTACACGAGGGTTATCTACGCTAGCCGTCCCTAATTTAGCAGTGTAAGACTAGAGGGAAGGCAGCTAGTCATCAACACCCACCGCCAACTCTTGGGCTACTTTTTTACCAACGAAAATTGGAATTGACCGTCACATTATAACGCCCCCACGGCTGAAAGAGCGAACATGTTTGGTGTGACGAGGATTGCGAATCGAGCGCCCTAACCACCTGGCCATGCCGGGTCCTGTTTATTAGGTGGTTCTTTTCTTCTTTATCTTTGACGGAATATGAAAATGGGTTAATTTCTGATTTTTAAAATTGATGCTTTATATATATATATATATACACGTAACAAACAAACTTGCTATACAAAGCGGCTTACAAAAAGAACACATAAAAGAAGAATACAATAGTTAGGATATTTTTTCTAGATTAGGCCTAATATTTTTTATAATAAGAATCATATATAGATATATTTCTGTCACTAAAAAAGACAAGGAACAAGACACAGGGTCTATAAAATTGAACAGATGCGGCACTACGCCTTTCGTTTTGAATGACTCTATAGCGCGTGCCTACTAGCACGCGATCGCGTGTCTAGCCTCATAGTGTTTCGATTGGTTATGACGAGCACTTTCGTCTTTGAAATTCTACTATTTGCTTTGAACTTACTGGAATAAAAGTTAGCGATGTCTATTTTAAACAATAAACAGGTTCATTTGAAGTGCTCTGGAACTGTCAATACGGTCTGTCGACTTTCTAAAGTCAAAAGTTTTCATGCGTAAAGACCTGATATGTGCGCTCAAGTTTTATTTAACCCGCTCCTGAAATTCTTAAGAGGCTCTTTCCGTAGTGTGATCGTTCATGTATTTTGTTTTAACTTTTGTTCACGGTTAACTCTAAACTATTAAACTTTACTGAATGTATAGTGGACCAGAAGGGATATGTCTGGTAGTGAATATTTCATATAAAAGAACACAGTTTTTATTAGGTCATGGTTGGTTTAACAAGTATCAAGTAGTCTTTCGATCACCTACTAAACAGGGGGATATTTAGAGCTCGTTTACTTTATGTTTGTTTATTATTAATAGAAAAGAGTCAAATACAATACAACTTAATCTGGTGATTATAAAACTCTTTTAAAAATCGAGGGGCTCTCAAATTTTTGCGATTTTTCACTGGAGTAACAAAGTCCTAGCTGAATGACCGTTTTATCTTCATTTCTCTCGGTCTAAAGTTTCCCGATGGAACTTGTAGTTAGTCACAGTATCACAGCTGCTGCTAGATAAGATAAACACGCTACCTAGGCCTTTTTATATTCTTGTCACAAACCAAGTAAATATTCTCTTAAATACTTCAAGAAGTTACTGAACCAATTCCTTACGAAATACTGTTTACTATAAAAATGGAAACTCTCTTGTCATAGTTATATAAGTACTATCAGTAAAAAAAAAAAGAATGAATCATTTACTGCACATCAAAGATCGGTTCCAAAACTTACAGTTGATGATTTACAGTTGCTTGTAGACAAAAGTCAGTTTTGGAAGGGGAGGAGCAGTCGGACTGACAATGATTGTTGGCTGTTTCCTAACAAACAAACAAACAAAACTTGATCATTGGTTAACATTCATTTCAATAGTTTTTAATTTTATTTTTGATTATTATATTTTTATTATAGAGATTGATTTGCAATGTTATACTAATATATGCATTTAGGACTAACCCAAATCTCCTAAGCTGGCCGAACCATGTGAGATATTATTGGGATTACGACCGAAAACATCGTTACACCCAACTGATGAAACAATGCATTCTAATCTTTATAAGCAGAAGCGTAAGTCAGGCTGATTTTTAGTTTCGTACTGAATAGGTTGCTTGTGCTGATCAGAAAGTTAATGTTAATTAGCGACCTTTAGTCCTAACTTTTGTTTTTATAAAACGATATCAAACTATGAATGTGTAGCCCATTCAACATGGCCCCTCTGTGGCACAGCGGTATGTCTGAGGACTTACCTTGCTAGAAACCGAGTTTCGATACTCGTGGTGGGCAGAGCACAGATAGCCCATTGTGTAGTTTAGGACATTTCCCGTGTCCTCCGCGGGGAATTTAACCCCGGATTTATTCGTTGTAGGTCCGTAAACTTACCACTGATCCACGCTACAGAATCTTTACAGTCAGTGACAGTAACCACTATATTAACAATGTAAGAATACAAGGGCATAGACAGAAAGCTACTTTTCGAGAAAGAAGGAAATATTGGGGGGAGCATTCCCCCTTCGAAAATTATTTGTAATTTTCACTGAAAATAGTGCATTTTGATGATATTTGAAGTTCCTCTGATACCTTTTAAATGTGTTTTATACACATATAGGTTTCATTTAGGGGCAAGCGAAGAGTGATATTGGGTAAAAGTTTATTCAGGGTTACTAAAAAAATCTTAGGTTTAAAAAAACTGCTATTATTTAAGAATTCCGCAAATAGCTTAAATGTCATGAAAAAAGTAAGTCAAATACGTTCTCTTGTATATGATGTTAGTATGGCACCTTTTGTTACTTCTTTCAGTCTTTCATCGAAAAATTAAGTATGCAAACAACAACACTTATATTAGAAATTAACTTCATACATTTGGCCAAAATTCAAAAGTTGTTTACATAAATTTTAGAGCAAAAAAAAATCTTAATAGAAAAACGGTTATAAACACGGGCGTAAATTTTCACTTCTCTTTATCTAGAATGCTCCCTGGTGGACCAGCGGAAACTTAAAACGCTAAAATCCTGGGTTCAATTCTCCACAGTGTACATACATATCGCAGTAAACTCATAATGTAGCTTTGCGTTAAAACAAATTATGTCGAATATAATGCAGTCATATATATGTGTAGATTAATACAAAAATACTCTTTATAAGTATGCTTTGCATATACTAAAGCAGTGAAGTGTCGCCACCGATGAAGGCCGTGACACAACGAGTGACACATTTGACGGCTATATATTTTGGGTTCCTGGCTAATTCTCAACAATTCGACAGTGTATATATACTTACAGCTGGAGTACATTGTTACAACTAACTTTTTCCGATGAAGGCCATTTGTATAGTAATTTTGTCAAATGATGATGAAGAACTAAAAAAAGAATAACATACAAATTCCACGAAGTATTCAGAGTTTTCCATGGCAAGGAATAACTCGCGCATCAGACTGCTTAGGATAGCAAAGGGCTCCAAACCACATCACAAGCCAACCCATATCAACACCCTTATCTGTGAAGTGAATGCTATGGTTACGAGAGAGAACCTTCGAGCCCCAAAAAAGTCACTGTGATAATGCATAATTCCCGGCACAGTTAACAAGATGATAAATAAGAATTCGAAGTTGACGAAAGCAGACGAGCCAAAAGATCAACAAATTATATTAGTTCTTGAAACGCAATTTATGTGCATCATTTAATTTAAAGGAAATAATAATATTCTGAAATAATATGTGTATTTTGAAAAGTTGCTATTAACCATTATCTTAATTTTAATTGCGTGAGTTCTTTTCACGTTACTTTATCAGATCAAATGCTCGTTTACAAACTGAACTCTCACGTAACTTTACGAGATCTTGTATATCAAATGCTCTGGAAGACTACGCAACCAATACTCGTGTGCTATGCATCAGTAACTAGAGAACACCGTATTGTGTTTTTTTATTCACCACATTGAATCTATATTTAAATATAATTTTTAAAAATTATGCTACTAATTTTTCTTATCAATCATTCAGTCGCCAAGGTGTTTGAAATATTAAAAATAAGCATGAAGTACGATTTATCACCATTTATCTTGGAATTACCTGACTTTCACCAATAGCTCTGGACAAGGACAAATCGAAAGGAGGAGTCAAGTCTTATTTAGTTGTGGTTTGTTTGCTGTTAAGCACAAAGCTACACAATGGGCTATCTGTGTTCTGCCTTACCAAGGGTTTTGAAACCCGATTTCTTGGAGTTATAAGCCCACAGTCTTACCGCTGAGCCACCGGTGGGCTATAGTGATGTCCCATAGTGGCTCAGTTTGTTTGTTTGGAATTAAGCACAAAGCTACACAATGGGCTATTTGTGCTCTGCCCACCACGGGTATCACAATCCGGTTTCTAGCGTTGTAAGTCCGCAGACATACCGCTGAGCCACCGGTGGGCTACAGTGATGTCCCACAGTGGCTCAGTTGTACGTCTGCAGGCTCATAACGCTTAACAACAGACAGACAGGCTATAGACGTGGGATGTATATAATATCTACAGTTTTTTTTATTGTTTGTTGTCTTTTACAGTGATAAGTGGTGAAACGAATGATAGATTGGGATTCATGTTTATTTTTAATAAGAACACTATGTTTTAAATTTACATGACGTTTTTTTCTTTGCATAAAATTAATAATGGTCACACGTTTGCAACAATGGAAATTTGGACGAAAAGAAAAACACGTTTTTAACAATGGAAATTTGGACAAAAAGAAAAACACGTTTTTAACAATGGAAATTTGGACGAAAAGAAAAAACACGTTTTTAACAATGGAAATTTGGACAAAAACAAAAACACGTTTTTTAACACAGGAAATTTGGACAAAAGAAAAACACGTTTTTAACACAGGAAATTTGGACAAAAAGAAAAAACACGTTTTTAACAATGGAAATTTGGACAAAAAGAAAAAACACGTTTTTAACACTATGGAAATTTGGACAAAAAGAAAAACACGTTTTTAACAATGGAAATTTGGACAAAAAGAAAAAACACGTTTTTAACAATGGAAATTTGGACAAAAACAAAAACACGTTTTTTAACACAGGAAATTTGGACAAAAAGAAAAAACACGTTTTTAACACAGGAAATTTGGACAAAAAGAAAAAACACGTTTTTAGCAATGGAAATTTGGACAAAAACAAAAAACACGTTTTTA
>NW_013668344.1:0-1431 GCF_000517525.1 Limulus polyphemus | reverse complement strand
AACAATGGAAATTTGGACGAAAAGAAAAACACGTTTTTAACATTGGAAATTTGGACAAAAAGAAAAACACGTTTTTAACAATGGAAATTTGGACAAAAAGAAAAACACGTTTTTAACATTGAAAATTTGGACAAAAAGAAAAAACACGTTTTTAACAATAGAAATTTGGACACAAAGAAAAAACACGTTTTTAACACAGGAAATTGGGACAAAAAGAAAAAAAAACACGTTTTTAACAATGGAAATTTGGACACAAAAAAGTAAGACATATTCTCTAACAAGGTGCCAATTTTGGGGATGTACTTTTGTTTCTGACACAGAAAAAAAAACATCTTTGAATTACATCATTAATCCTCATAACTCACGCCCCTTTGTCAACGGTAACATTGGATATCATTATTGAAAGTATAAATCCCCTGTACAATGTGTAAACACGAAACGTAGAATTACGTCTAAACACGCGAGACATTACATAAATTAGCACAACTTAGTCATTTCGCTCTTTCTTCGTAACTGGAACACAATAAACTAATACACACCAAAAAAATAATGAAATAAAACAAACCAAAACACCGCGGGAGGTAGATTAGACAATCCTTATGAAATAAACATTCACGTAACGTCTACAACGTGTTTAAATTCAGCATGACGACAAACCACCCGTGTAGTTCTAATGCAAGAAGCCCTAACCCTAACGATATAGAGTAAAACACTCTCACCAACTCATATAGATTAGATAGAACGTAATTAGGTGTTTGTGTCAGCAGCGATCTACAAATGGGAGCCATTTTCATAATTAGAAATGTGCTTCAATTTCTATAAAGTGTTCCCTGGAGAGAATTTGTTATAGTGATCAATACGTCGTACCTGCAGCACGTGACCCCCCGCCAAAGCACTAGACCAAAGACAAATAAAAATCGTTTTAGAATCTTGCTGGGGATTATTCGTGTGATTACCAGCGTATTTAGATTCACGCTGTAGAGAAGCTGGTTAATGAAATAGCAGCAATTAATAATACCAGTCCTCATTTTTCAGCATCCTGATTAGATATTATAAGTCAATATAAGTTAATATACCCTCGGAGCTATGTATTTATTAAATTCATACTTCCCAGCTAACAATAAACAAAAACTAAGCTAGTTCGTTTTGCATCGACTTTATTCACTGTAGTACTCCACGTTTATTAGTTCTATTAACTCTGTTAGTACCTTGTTTTGAATGTAGGGGGCTCTTTATCGTGCAGCCAGTGTCAGCGATAGCACTGTGTTATCTGACCTTAGATTTTTTTTTTTTCATTTACTGGAATATGTTTCAGTCCAATTATATTTTCTTCTGGTTTGATTTAAATTTAAATGTTTCTTTTTTACTGCTTTGAATTGTCTTCAATAGCGACATTTTGTACGTTGACTCAAACCGTTACTTGATTCTAGA
>NW_013668343.1:168360-172274 GCF_000517525.1 Limulus polyphemus | reverse complement strand
TGAGATTGCGAGTAGAGCGCCTTATCCACCTGGCCATGCCGAGACATAAAATTTGAGCAAGAAATTATAATAAAGATACGTGTTGATTTTCTTTCTTTGATGACTAGGAGTCCACTTTGGGACAATAAAGCTTGAGTGGGTAATGAAACCTTTATAATAAGTTTAACACGGTAATAAAGTTTTCTTTATAACTCAATTCGCCGTCTTCAAACTTTATTTCTCTGATTACCCCTAACGGTTTAAAAATAATTCAAAAGGCAACATACGGATCCAAATGAAACCAACTATAATCAGTCTGAATATACTCGGCCGATATCAAGCGCGAAAACACGATTGACGGAGTTGCCTAGACAACGAAGGAGAACGTAACAAATATCTTGATAACAATAAAGAGGAATTCAGAATTGCTTGGACAACAAAGGAAAACGTAAGAAATGCCTGGGCAAGAGTACAACAAGGATTACGCGATATTTATATAGCAACAGAAACATCCGCCCCCTAGTGGCACAGCGGTATGTCCGCGGACTTACAACGCTAGAATCCGGGTTTCGATACCCGTGGTGGGCAGAGCACAGACAGTCCATTGTGTAGCTTCTTGCTTAATTACAAACAACAACAACATTATTTCATCTCTCTGAGCGTTTTGTAATTATGTCAACTTTATACCCCCCCCATTCTTCAGTAGAGTAAGAAATTAAATAAACTACATCCTTCTCGAGTATTTATTTATAAAGTTCTGAGTATGTAACCTAATGTTTTTATAATTCTTTTAATCGTGTAATACCTGAGCACAGTACAGAAACAATGACGGTTAACGTTCGACGTTGAACAAGATGGTTTGAGAGTAAGGAATACGAGAGAGAGAGATGAAAGCCAGTTATTTCTGTAATAAATCTTCACATTACCGGTTATAACGTTTCCAGCACGTGCCCTCACTTCAGCTGAAGTGAACATAATATTACCTACAAGGTTAAAGGTCGCGGGATAGGGCTGTAGCAGAGCTTTGGATTTCGGAGCTGGTGAGCCTGGTTCGATTGTTTAGGTTGTGGGTGCGTTATAAGAGTGGCAATCAATCCCTTAGCTGTGGCAGACAGCTTTGCCATTAATACAAAGTACAAGGTTATGAAACTGCTGGGTCTTTGGCCAACCAACTTTAATACAGGTACAGATAGTGGCTAAGTATTGAGTCAGTTCCTTATCATCAATCCTTTGCGTGCGTACATGCAAAATGTGCAAATATACAAGATTTACGTCCATGGTTCTCACGATGAAATGAAGTAAGAAATATGTTTCCTATTACAATGTGTGTACTGCACTAATTCGCAGTGAATAAAAACAAATTCGTCAATAAATATTGAGTACGTTTTAGAACTTGGATAGGCACGCGTCTTTAAGTCGTGACAGTCAAGTGTTTGACGTCTAACTCAGAAAGTTTTCATTCCTGAAGAAACGTGCTTCGAGATTTAATTCCACAACGATGGTTTAAGACGGCAGCTAATTTTGTGTGTATGTTCCCCGAGTACGGTATACGATAATGTTTATTTATAGCTACTTTTATTGACAGTACTGCTTATATTACTTAGTATAATTATCTTTTTAAATTTATTATTTATAAGTATACTATTATTACAAAGATATTTTTTGCATTATCAGTTTAAAATACGTATTTAGGAATAAACTAAATATCCTAAGTTGGCCGAACCTCGTGAGGTATTATTGGGATTACGGCCGAAAATGTCGTTAACAGTTAGGGTACCCAACTGATGAAACAATACATTCTAATCTTTATAGGTAGAAATGTAAGAAAAGTATATTTAATCAGCTATACTGATAGCAAGGTTTACTGTTAGTTTCGTTCTAAGAACCTGTCTTACTCTGATCGAAAACCATTCTTATTTCTCTACCATATCACTAACTGTAGCAAAATCGTTAAACGAAAGAACTAAAAAATAAAACCGACAATATTTTTTTTCCTAGAACGACATCAGATTGTAAGAATTATAATTATTTATCCTAACAGCCTCAGCTATCGAACCTTTGCTTTTAATTTTATTACTTTACAATGTCGTTAGATCCTATCTAAGCATGTGACCTACAATTAACCACAGCGGGAAAACGTGTAAACAACCGATAAGGTTACAATCACGTGAGCAGTTGCTCGAGCTGGTCTCATGAGATTTTTTTAAATTTAATTTGGTTTTCGATATACCTTTTGTACGTACCCTCCTAAGTTTCTCCTTTTTTTTTACATTTTAGTTATTTTAAATATATATATATTAGCATTAAATAAAAACTATACATGAAAAACAAAAGATTTGGAACTTACATTAGTTATTTTATCAATAATTAATTATTTATTTTATGAATGCCTATTCAAGAACGCACTTCTTAGCACTATTTTTTTTAGCGGTTGTTTTGCTGCAATGAAGAAGACAAATAACGTCAGATGATTTATATCTACATATATTTTACCAAATGTTTCGGGCTTGCGCATTAATATTCTTTTAAACATTGAATTTAGAACAAAACAATACATATATACCAGGCACTAGAATAGAACGTTCGAAAAATAATACTATTTAACTGGCTTCCAAACTAAACTATAAATCGGATACAAAATTCCGTTAGCTACGTGAAACGGAAAAAAAAAAAAACCCGGTCGCAAATAACGAAACAACGTGTGAAAGTTCTAGTTTCCGGCGTCAAAACGAAAAAAAAAAAACTGTATAAAAAAGTGTACTACAAGAAATGCTACTCTTTCTATGAGTTATAAATAACCTATCAGTAATGTCAGAAGGGGGAGACATCATTTAAAGACAGAATGACATGGGAGGGGCGTGTCATGTGGGCTTGATATATTTTAATATATCAGCAAAGCAAGATTCTACATTTATAGTCTGGCTTGTCAATATCGATAGTACGTGTTCCTAGGTGGTAGAAGACTCGGAAAATCATATAAGGATAAAAAGAAAAATTCATAACGGATAATTCAAAACCCAGGTGGAGCCACACGACACATAGAATGTATTTAAATATTTCATTTTGAAATTAACAAATTAAAACTCAGATAATATAAACATCTGATGTCAACTTATTTACGTACACTGATCATAAAGTCGTTTAATTACATTTTAAAAGTAACTCTGTAAGAAAAGGTCGTGGCATGTGCACTTTGACCCTCCTTTAAACACAGGGTTAACACAAACTGGGATATATTACGAGACGTTTTCATCAGTATGTATAAAATAACGACCTTCATCTCCGGAATGGCTCAATGTTTTACTGGGAGATCTTTCAACTGGATTAGCAAACTTGTAAACTGTGGATGCTTTCCGACGATGGCGAAATGTTGAAATAATAGGAGTAGATTTCGGTTTTTTTTATTATTTCGCGCAAAGCAAAGCGCTAGCCGTCCCTAATTTAGCAGTGTAAGACAACTAGAGGGAAGGCAGATAGTCATAACCACCCACCGCCAACTCTTGGGCTACTCTTTTACCAAGGACTTGTGGGATTGACCGTCACATTATAACGTCCCCACGGCTGTGTGGTGTGAGGGGGATTCGAACCCGCGACCCACAGATTGCGAGTCGAGTGCCCTAACTACCTGGCCATGCCGGTCCGTAATAGGACTATATTCTGTGGATTTATTTATACAACATAATGTTGGTTAGATGTACAAATACACCATATAAAATATTAGTTACATTAAATACATCTGTCATACCCACACTACTGTACATACTAAAATAAGCTGTTTGATTCACTCACCAGCGATTCTCTCAACATTAAGTACGATATATTGTTTATCTATTTCTCTATAAGAACCTATCTTACTCTGATCGGAAGTTGTTATTACTATTCATAAACTTTGTTAGTTTCTCTCTAAGAACCTATCTTACTCTGATCGGAAGTTG
>NW_013668343.1:163618-167907 GCF_000517525.1 Limulus polyphemus | reverse complement strand
TACTCTGATCGGAAGTTATTATTACTATTCATAAACTTTGTTAGTTTCTCTCTAAGAACCTATCTTACTCTGATCGGAAGTTATTATTACTATTCATAAAACTGTGTTAGTTCTCTATAAGATCCTATCTTACTCTGATCGGAAGTTGTTATTACTATTCATAAACTTTGTTAGTTTCTCTCTAATATCCTATCTTACTCTGATCGGAAGTTATTACTATTCATAAACTTTGCTAGTTTCTCTCTAATATCCTATCTTACTCTGATCAGTAGTTGTTATTACTATTCATAAACTTTGTTAGTTTCTCTATAAGGATCCTATCTTACTCTGATCGGAAGTTGTTATTACTATTCATAAACTTTGTTAGTTTCTCTCTAATATCCTATCTTACTCTGATCGGAAGTTATTACTATTCATAAACTTTGCTAGTTTCTCTCTAATATCCTATCTTACTCTGATCGGAAGTTATTATTACTATTCATAAACTTTGTTAGTTTCTCTCTAAGATCCTATCTTACTCTGATCGGAAGTTATTATTACTATTCATAAACTTTGTTAGTTTCTCTCTAATATCCTATTTTACTCTGATCGGAAGTTATTATTACTATTCATAAACTGTGTTAGATTCTCTATAAGATCCTATCTTACTCTGATCAGTAGTTGTTATTACTATTCATAAACTTTGTTAGTTTCTCTATATGATCCTATTTTACTCTGATCGGAAGTTGTTATTACTATTCATAAACTGTGTTAGTTTCTCTCTAAGATCCTATCTTACTCTGATCGGAAGTTATTATTACTGTTCATAAACTTTGTTAGTTTCTCTATAAGATCCTATCTTACTCTGATCGGAAGTTGTTGTTACTATTCACAAACTCGACTCGTAATAATAAATACGTACTAAGTTATAACATAAACTGGGAACATATTTTTATGAGCTAGATGATGTGTTCTGATTTCATAAACTCGTAACAAATATACAATATAAAATTCGATGTATTGAGAGCATGAAGTGTAAAAAGGAACGGACTAGTTGATGTTTTTCAGAGATGAGCGTATACAAGAAAACTAGTTAAAGACTTGAGAAAACTTGAATTCACTAAAGGTTTAACAACATCCAAATATATACCAGCGTTTTAAACAAGATCTGTTCAATCAGATTTTTTTTTTACTGGTAAACATTTAGAAATACTACTACATTTACAGGAAACAATGATCACTGAAATAAGAACTAAAAGATCCATTTTAATCGTTCTGTATTCTAAGATCCGCACTATATCTATCCTTCTTACCTCTCTTCTACCCCCC
Source organism: Limulus polyphemus (assembly GCF_000517525.1). NCBI lineage: Eukaryota > Metazoa > Arthropoda > Merostomata > Xiphosura > Limulidae > Limulus > Limulus polyphemus. The sequence goes on along the minus strand of NW_013668343.1, from coordinate 166,599 downwards.
CCCCCCATTAAATCAATTTCATCAACTAAACGAAGACTTAAAATGATAACGTTTTTAATAACTTTTTTGACGTGCTGAACGTACACACACACTTAAAGGCACGGCGTAATAATAATAAAAAACTAACAGAATGTAAATATTTTTGTATACAAAGAACACCGCGTTTTTTGTTTGTTTTTTTACTTCCCTCCCTCCCGGAGAGCCTCACTTTCTATGGGGGTCTTGTTGTCATGTGGCCTCAAGTTCTCGTGGATGTATCAGTGACGTCGATTAACAGCATTCTTGCGTCCCAGTTACCCAAAATAACCAAACGCCAGCTTTAATTATATGCTAATTATCAGAAAATAATGAGACTCGGAATCCTATTGAAACGACGGAAAGTGACAATATTTGTTCTACAAGTAGATCAGTTAAAAACGAAAGTTTCTCGTTTTCGACTACGTGTGAACACATATTTTCAATATAGCTTCAAATTTTCTTTTACAAAATAAACTTTCTTTTTTCACGCTCTTGTAGTAACACAACGAGTTCTTAACAAGCTCTTTCATTGATGTTATCAACTGTACGAGTTTGTTCTTAGTTTTGACAACGTACCGGGAGGCTTAATATCATCACACTAAGAAAACTTTTTTTTTAGTCTAAACGAACTGAAAAAAATTGTATAACCCACTAATCCATTAGAACTTTCAATTAATCCGTCACTGTTCTTGCGCGGACTTTCCACGGATTACGTTTATTGATTACTCATAGGCTTTCACACGCGTATTATCCCGTCTGGCAGACAAGTCTCCTAATAACACACAACCCCGAGCTGTGGGCAACACACACACACACAAAACCCTTAGTAACACACATACATACACAGTTACTGTGTGTGTGCGCGTATAGTAAAACGGCCATGATGCTGGATTGTTGTGTGTGTGTTTGTTCCGATAATAAGGTCCGTTTCAGTAAGCTGTTATACAAGAACCTAAATCACACAGTGAACTGAAGTATCTTTAGAAGTCTGATCTCTTAAAAAACAATCTAGAGTAAATATATCGAAAATACTCTGACCATCTGACTGCAAACTATAACTTGTATGTATTGTAAATTACCGGTGCCACTTCTATCTATGCCTGTTATATTTTACAACCAGTTATTAAGTCGCTAGCTTCTTTTGGTTTTTGACGTTTTTCAAAAACAAGAACTTTAAATTTCCTTGTTCAAATTGCATATGAGGTACATTTTTTTTTTTACATCTAACCTTCTCTGTACTGTCTATGTTTACGACTACGCTGTGCGCCAGTATTCCTATCCATGTGATGTGTGTCTCCACCACTAGAGGGTTAATCGATAAGACTCGCGTAGAGCCGTACAGCGTGCCGCGTTACCACCGTCTTTGTTCTAGGAGCCGATCAATAGTCTACGTTGTTTTCTTTCACTTATTTAATACTAACAAAGTAAGCAAGAAAAACCTAGTTACCTAATGTCCATGCCGGCCCATGGGTTAAAAGTCCACAACTGACGGTACATGACCAGAGGCCTCGTGAAACCAGTTAAAACAAGACATGATGGCGGCGCAAGAAAGACACAACCCGAGTACATTGTTCCATACTGGTAGGAAAGTCGGTTCCAGCCTAGCCCTACTTCCCCTCGGCAAAGCAGACTAACGTGTGACTGGGGAGGGTCGAAACAGCTGGCACTAGGGGATCAGGAGAGAGCGGGAGGTAGCAGCTGCCCCAGTCTAGCAGCTGACAGGATAAGGGGGCATGTGTGCATACACATAACGAAAAGAACAAAGGGGCAAAAATGACCGGCTTCTCTAAACGCACCTCTTGGAAATCTAGTACACTTCACCTTTGTTCAAGTACAAATATATCTTTCTTACAATCTTCTCGTACTTAAACTTAAAGACAGTAGAGGTCGCAATAAGTGAAAAACATTTCCAGTTTCGGACAAGATGTAAAATGCTTTCTTTGCTTTACATAGTAAAGAACTTTATCTTAATATTTATTTCGGATATTACTCCCATGAAAAAGCGAGAACATAGACTATAATTACAGAAGTATAAAAATATTCTGCTTTAAGAGTTCAGTTTAGATCAATACTTTTTTTTTTAAAAAAAGCACAGAGCTACATTTTTTAGCGTTATAAGCCCTCAAGCTTACCGATGAGTCGAGGATGGGGACAACACCAACGGTTAATTAGATCGTGTATATGTTCCACATCTCGGGCAAAGGTTACTAGATTTCTGGAGTGAAAAATTGGGGCATTTTTTTTCCCCATATGAGATGACACTGTGACAGCTCTGAAATAGTTTAAATTACAATAACATAATTGTTACCATTTGCTAAATAGTCGCGTTTTGAAACCACAGACAAACAAAATCTGTTGAAAGCTTATCTAGATAAAAATACGAATAAATCAATAAAAAAACACGCTAAGTTATCTTGAATCTACAGAAAAGGAAAATGTCGCTTCTTGTTTTCTTTTTCGCTAGACAGGTCTCCAAATCTCAATTCTTACTGATGTTAGATATTGAAAATGTAGCAGAGGGTGGAAACACACCACTGTCTTTACCTGGTGATTCTTCAAATAAAATGTAAAGGAACCTTGTATAACGATAAACCGTACATATGAAAATCACCACTAGGGGACCGAGAAACTACGATAACTACGAGACGTTTGGTAACCCTAATCATATAGCACGCAAGACAAAAAGCAAGGCATATTTGTCGATCTTATGACGTGTGGCGGGCGACATGCGCCTAATAAACATATACAACTTTTTAAAACGTCCCCGGTTAAGTCTACATACATACTTACAGTGCTAAAATCCGGTGTTCGATTTTCCGCGGTGGACACAACAGATAGCCCGATATGGCTTTGTTCAAAAGCAAACTTTGAACAACCGGTATCGTGACATGGTTACCTTACACAAGTACCGTATTTTTCGGAATATAAGACGCACCCTTATTTTGAAGACAAAATTTTTGGGG
>NW_013668343.1:162298-162867 GCF_000517525.1 Limulus polyphemus | reverse complement strand
AAGACGCAAGCAGATTTTGACATCAAATTTTGGGATAAAAAACTGCGTCTTATACACCGAAAAATACGGTATTTTTTTTTCACACTGCGTTTCAAAATTTAATTGGCTCTCAACAAACTTGACCAACCAATAACATTCATTAATTAATCTACGGTGAAACTAAACTCTTCTTTGTATTTTCCTTTCTAAGTAGCTACCTCGTGTGTGATAAGACATAAAATAATTAAAGAAACACTGACCCTCTGGTTATTTAACAAATCTCACCAGTAATGCAAGTCAGGAAATAAGACGACACATACCAAACAGACTACTACTGCTTCCGAGCCTTGGGTGTAATATTCCAAGTAGCTTGAAATAGACGGGGGTTAAAATAGACATAATTACACCCTTATGGTCACAGAAAGACTAAAAGAAGCACAGGGAAGAAAAATAAAAAAGGTGCAAGGTGCAGTGAAATACTACTTTAAAGACCTGGTACAGTTATTGATTGGATCTAATATTTACAGGAACATAAAAGTTGAAATGATGTAGAATGTGAACCAGTGGCTTCTATTTGTTTGTTTTGTTTG
>NW_013668343.1:145887-161588 GCF_000517525.1 Limulus polyphemus | reverse complement strand
ACAGAGCAGTAGGACTGTATGTACTCTGTAGACAGAAGGTATAGAACATTAGGAATATGTACTCTCTAGACAGAACGTATAGAACATTAGGAATATGTACTCTGTAGACAGAACCTACAGAGCAGTAGGACTGTATGTACTCTGTAGACAGAAGGTATAGAACATTAGGAATATGTACTCTCTAGACAGAACCTATAGAACACTACAACTGTATGTACTCTGCAGACAGAACCTATAGAACACGACAACTGTATGTACTCTGTAGACAGAACCTATAGAACACTACAACTGTATGTACTCAGTAGACAGACCCTATAGAGCACTACAACTGTATGTACTCTGCAGACAGAACCTATAGAACACGACAACTGTATGTACTCTGTAGACAGAACCTATAGAACACTACAACTGTATGTACTCAGTAGACAGACCCTATAGAGCACTACAACTGTATGTACTCTGTAGACAGAACCTATAGAACACTACAACTGTATGTACTTTATGGGTAGTATCTACATTACTCTGTGATGGTTTTTGAACAAAACATGATGTGACCTCTGATGTTACGAAGAACTGTAGAAAAGGCAGTCCCGTTATACTGGTCTTATATTTTTCAAGGAGAATTAAATCTAGGACAGTAGTTCAAGCCAACACCTACTATTTTTATGTTCCTCGACTAAGGTATACCATTAAATATGAAAGAGAACTATGTTATTTAAAATTCACAAAAAGTTTTTTTTATTGGCTGTAAACTAGTAAACCTTTTATTTTGTTCACAACATTTCTCTAGGTTTATTTAGCATCATCAGGTGTTAGCCTCGGTTCTTGTATCCCACCTGATGAAACATTGTGAACAAAAGTTTTACTGTGTACAACTGATAAAAAAAACTTGTGTATGGTATACTATATTAATCATTTATTGTTACTTTCATAACCAGTATTGATTAGATCTGTTAAAATATATTAAATGTTATTAATCTATTATTACTACACTGTTGTTATAGAAATGATTTTGTATTGTTAGCTTAATATATGTATTTAGGACTAACCTTTATTTTCTATGTAAGATATTACTGAAATTACAGTCAAAAACACGAGCAAGACTACCCAACTGATAAAACAATGAATTCTACTACATATATATATACAGGAACGCTAGAAAATAATATTTAATTAGCTATAACAATTGTTAAGTTGAGTTTTAGTTCTGCTCTAAGTACAGAACGTGCGCTGATAAGAAGTAAATATTAACTGACACAAACTATATCAACTGTACACTGTTGGTTAGCAATGTCAGATGCCACTTGATGGTACAGTTTGGGGAATACCACATGTTAACACATTTAGGATGTCACTTGATGGCATAGTTTGGGGAATACCACATGTTAACACATTTAGGTTGTCACTTGATGGTACAGTTTGGGGAATACCACATGTTAACACATTTAGGATGTCACTTGATGGTACAGTTTGGGGAATACCACACATTAACACATTTAGGATGTCACTTGATGGTACAGTTTGGGGAATACCACATGTTAACACATTTAGGATGTCACTTGATGGTACAGTTTGGGGAATACCACACGTTAACACATTTAGGATGTCCACTTGATGGTACAGTTTGGGGGAATACCACATGTTAACACATTTAGGATGTCACTTGATGGTACAGTTTGGGGAATACCACATGTTAACACATTTAGGATGTCACTTGATGGTACAGTTTGGGGAATACCACATGTTAACACATTTAGGATGTCACTTGATCACACAGTTTGGGGAATACTACATGTTAACACATTTAGGATGTCACTTGATCACACAGTTTGGGGAATACCACATGTTAACACATTTAGAAGTCTTTAGTATAATGACCAAACATCAGTAAAAATGAAAAAGTATATAGAAAGGTTCAATTTCAAAATGGTTGGACTAAATAAGAACACGTCAAGAATAACATTTTCAGTTTTTTAATAACTTCTACTAACAATCTCTTTCACGGCAGTAGCAAAGAGAAAACTAAAACAGACACCAAACTCATAAAAATGAGAAAATTAATAAAAGTGTGGAGTGAGTTTATGCGGTAACAGAAATGTAAACCATGAACTCTATGATTCACTGTCACCAGGCTAGCCACTGGTCATGCTTGGCCCTTTTGCAATCAGATTTTCAGGAAGTAGGCACTAAGTCAATGACAAGAAAGAATGTGAACAGAGAAAAGAGATTTAGAATCCCACTGAGCCAAACCCAAGAACCCATATAATTATCATGCTGATTAAGAGTTGTTTAAGTGGACACTAAGGCAACAGTAAGAAGGCAAATTGAAATGGCTGTCAAACTCATTAAAATAATAAAATTAATAAAGTAAGGAATTACAGAATTTCTCAGAGTTTTATGGTGGTCCGAAGTTGGTAATATTTTATGTACAGACATAAGGCATTATTAGTACAGACTGCATACACTAAACACATTCTGGAATGATCTAGAAACATAATTTTCTCGACTTCAATTGATACAAAAACTGTCACTTTTAACAAAACATTAGGGACAGTAAGGGAAAAATTTGGTCTTTCAAGGCTGTTATATCTGAGCACCCATCCCTAAGAAAAAAGTTAAGACTTAAATCCACTGTTCAATTTTCAGTAAATCACCCCCCCCCCTCTTTAATTCCAAACATCTGTCCAACTTGTAAAGTGATTCAGGTCGATGACTAGCTACCAGAATCAAGGAGCATGTGCAAAACAACCCTGGAATTTAAAACATCTAAACAAAGGCTAAACTAAATAACACAATGAAAAAATTAATGGATGCTAAGAAAAAAAGAAACCCTGTTAATACAAAAAATTAAGCCAAAGATAAACAACCAAGTGACACCATCACCACATCTCAAACTATGATCAACTTATTACGCCCGAGATGAGCAACAAAAAAAAAAAGAAAACTTTGAAACCTTTATCAAACAATTTGACAAATGTGTGAATTGCACATATTAACATCACCGACAGTTAAAAAATACCCAGCAATTTAAGGTCATCAGCAAATGTTATTAATCCTTTGACTGCAGCTGGGACATATGTGTCCCACTGCTCACACCCCCCTCACACTGCGACTGAGACAAATCTTTCTCACTGTTATTAAAACTTGACACGTGTGACGTATGGGAGTAAAAAGTATTTAGCGTCATCCAACCCGATGTTGATATATGGTTTCTCTCAATGTTTCCCACTCGGTAACCGACAAGATGCCTAAGCCGAATGTACGACAACTGCATGCCGACTGTGCCCGCATCGCTAGAGATGCAAGTATTTTAACCCTAATTACTATGTAATCCTGCTTGATGCACTTGACTCAGATAGCTTAAAAGATAATGAAAGTGAGTCAAGTGGTTTTCAAATGTGTGATAATGAAGAGTCAATGAAACACGAGGATGCTAGTGATGATAGTCAAGATGATGAACCTGGACGCAGAAGAAGAAGGCCGTAAACAGCTTCAACAATGAGGAACATTTGTCCCAGTCACAGTGTGAGGGTAGTGGGAGACTGGGAAATATATGTTCCTGCTGCAGTGAATGGGTTAAACTTCACTTCTATTAATATCATTAATGTGTTCAAGAAAAAGAAAAAATAAAGACCCCCAAACACTGACACTTTAGGCACTCCCCTAATAACAGAAGTTCAGTTCAACTGGATTCCATTGATAACAACTCACACCCAGCCATCCTACAATCCAATTAACTAGTCTTTCCTCAACCTCAACTGATGTTTTAGCTAATTTTCTAGATGTGACACTTTAACATCCACTTTTTGAAAACTTAAGTACACAAATCCACACCCTTTAGATAGTAAGTAATGCCCCCCCCCAAAAAAAAACAACAAACAAACAAACAATATTTTTTAGGGTCCACAACATTTCTAACATTTACTCTGCTAAAAACAGATGATAAAAAACAAGGCAGCTCAGCCATCTTGGGAACTTCAAGAAAAATTTGATTTACTTTTAAAAACCTTCACTGTTAGTTTTAACATTATCAACCACCTGTTTCTCGTAAGCCATTTTCGGTTCCCAAATTCTTTTTTTTTAGTCAAATCACTAGTTTCTCTATAGTTCTGCAAATCTTGCATCCCGTTAACTTAAACTTACGGTATTCATCCTTTATATCTTTAGTAAGTAAGTTAGGTTTGAATCTTCCTGTCCTGCTTTTTTCCTCTCATTTTTTACGAACATGCTTTTCTTGAATTAAAAACAGTTAAAAAAATGTTCCACATTAAGCCCACATCACCTTTTAACTCATTACCAATATTCACTAATTATAAATCTTGTTTCAAGATTCTGAAATTGGTTTTCTACATGTTAAGAGTTAAAAAAAAAATGGAATTTTAATTCTGAAATTTAGGAACTAAAATTACTATTTCTTTTATGTCAACATTTAGAAAAACCTTAAACCTACTTATACCATGATCACTCTTCCTCATATGTTCTCCCACCCCAACAACATTATTGTTAGTGGTTAACAATATAAAATGGCATCCTTGTGGTCATCTCCTTGACAACTTGGTTAGAAAATCATCCTGAACCATTTCAAAAACTTCTCTTTTTTTTTCACTAATTGACTCCAATCAAAATTAAAGTCTCCGCTGATTATTGTATTATTAATAACAATTCTAATCTCATTATATAATTCATCAACGTCACTGTCTGTCTGCTAAGGTAATATATCACAATGTTATAGGTAGTGCATCACAATTGCAAATTAAAATAACGTTCTATCCTTGTTGTAACCCATATAGACCCAACGTCTTCTATCACTTTTAGACTTCATCCCAAACGGGCTGGAGCTCATCCGTTACATAAAAAGCCAATTTAATCCCCCCCCCTAAAAAGTCTATCACTGTTTTAAACAACTCATAACCTCAATTTTACAAATTAATTCCTATTAAATAAAAGTCTTCCACTTTAACATGAGCCCTTAGCTCATTCATTTTGTTTCTAATACTCCTACCATTAGAATGAAGTAAACCTATTCTTGAAATGTACAATGTTTATCTTTAAATTTTATAAATTGATCTTTAAAACAATTCCATAATGCTTGGAGACTGCTTGAATGGGTAATGAAGAAAAACAAAATCATAAGCAAGTCAACTTTTTTAAAAGTTGTTAAGCAGAAGGTTTCATTTAATGCTGAAACACGGTACCTTCTAAGGATACTTACCACACATTAGACTAAATATTTACCACATCAGGTTTAGCTGACCTAACCTTGGTTTCACATACCCAAAAGTAGATCGACAGCATTTCAAAATAAGTTTTTTTTTTAATATGTCTTGTTTGTATTGGCTCAGAACAGTTTAGAATTTCCAGTGCCATATATATAAATATTGATATATTTTATTTTATAGATACCTATATTGAGGCATTTAAAAATATAAATTGCTCAAGTTAGACCCTGATTGAAAGTAACAAATTGAAATTTGATCTCTTTAGTTTCTTAATTGGACTAAAACACATTTTGTGTTGAAAACCATTTAACTGTTAGTAATAAAAAACATGTCACAGAAACCAAAAAGTTCTGCCACTAGGAAAACATGGGGGGAATCTAACTTTTACTGCACCTAAGTTCTATACATTTTCAACAACTTTTTTTTGTTTACTCATCTGTTTTTTTCTTCAACAATGACTCAAGAAAATATAGAGAATTAAGAAAAGTGTTATACATGATTAACAAAAGGATATTTTATAAAATTTAAAATTAATTATATACATCTAAAACAGACTAACGCTAGGTAGCAATAACATACAAAACAAATATAATGCTATTAGTTACAGCTGGCAACATATTGTTATGAATGTACTTTATAGAAATTACCACTAGGTGGCAGTAATAGTACATGGGGAAGTTCTCTGTGGAGTGGAAAAACAAGGAAAAAGACTACCCTGTACTCAGTAGTGTGTTCACAATAAAAGTTCATTATTACAAAATAACTGTTTGGATTAATTAGTCATGATATATTGAAAAACCAACAAGCTTATAAATTGTTGTAAAAAAACAAAACAAGCAAATTACAGATGTTGTTATTTTACACATTCCTCTAAATGTAGTGGCTTGAGATCAGATGGGCGTAAAGAAAGCATTACAGATGGATCTCGGCAATTTAACTAATTATCTACGAGCAGCTATTACGCTGATTAGTCTGAAAAACAAATTAAAATAATCAACTAATCTAAATTGGTATTTGTGATTATTACTGTTTTTGATTATTCCAACGATCAATTAATTGAAATTACAATTAAACTGACGGCCATGAAAATAATCAATTGAGTGAAATTACGATTTCTGATTAGTTACTGTTTCCTGCTATTCCAAGTAAATAAACAAACATTACATTAAGTTTGTTTGTTGTTAAATGCAATTCTATATAACGAGCATGTGTGGGTATGGCTTGTAATGTGAGGATCTCAGGTTCTATTCCTATTGTCACTAAACTTGCAAGTTCTGTCTTTGTTTTTGCAAAGCTACTAACACTAATTTTGGACTGAAGACTAGAGAGACTGGTTGGCAGCACCCACTACCAGCTCTCTGGCTACTTATGAGTTGAATAGTGTAAATTTACTGACTTAATGTTTAGTTTACTAATTTTTATATTGTTTTATGTTTCCATTTCATAATTTGGTAACTTCATTCTTTAATGTTGTATAAACAGGTGCAGATCTAGGGAAATTGTCCAGGGGGGGCCAAACTCCACCCATTTATTTTTCAGGAATTAATAACTGTAAATGTTTTAGCGGCCATGGGTCTAGGGAATGGGGTCCAGTGGATCAAATCCCCTCCCCTCCATTTATTTTTTTCAGAAATTATTATTTAATGTTCTTTAATTCTTTAAGTTGGTAAAGATCTACAGGGTGGGTGTGTCAAATCCTCCCCCATTTCTTTCAGAAAAAAAAAGCAAAAACAGCTACATGTCTTTACACTACCACATAGTATCTAAAGGAAATATTAGATGCCAGTATTTTTATTTGATTGGTCTATTAATTACAATATCAGCATTTTCAAGGTTTTGTATAGTTAAAACAGGTGGAGTCAATCAATCTGTTTACGGCTCAGCAACACACTGATTATTTCAAAGCAAATACAACAATACGAACATCAGTTAAATATTATGTAGTCAATTTTTGTGCTTTGGCTTTTTCCAGACACTACAACAATTTGTCAAGACCTTAGATTTGTTTTTCATCACAGTTAGAACTTCTTAGGATACATGTAACTCTAATAATATAGAATTGTCCCACAACTGATTGTTTGAAAGTTAGAATATTCACAAGAAAGATGTTTTCCTATGCAAGTGTATAAGTGATGACTTAAAAAAAAAAAAAAGGAAAACAAGCACCCTCTTTATGAACACTAAAATATTAATTTAGGTACAGACATTATGATTTTTTTTTCTAAATATAATTATCAATATTTAATTTCAATTACAAAATTTGAAATGTTTTATTTTAATTGTTCTTATTTTCATATCAATCACGTTAACAGAAAAAAAGATATAGACTTTGAAATTGATGAATTATAACCTGACCGAGCTATTCATAATGATTTTTGTATGATTCTTAATTAATTTTTTACTTAGTTCCTAATGATGTGTAAATAAACATTGAAAGTAACATCCATTTAGCAGTACTGTTAGTAAAGGTCGAGTTGGACCCCCCCCCCTACTACAACATCCCGGATCTCCCATGTTTTGAATATTTTATTTGTTTTAGAGCAAAGCCACATTGAGCTACCTGCTGTGTCCACTGGAAGGAATTGAACCCCAGATTTTAGTATTTAAAGTCCATAAACTTATCACTGACCTACTGGCAAACCCTGCTTTGTTTGTTTGTCTCTAATTAAGCACAAAGCTACACAATGGGCTATCTGTGCTCTGCCTACCACGGGTATCAAAACCCAGATTATAGCGTTGTAAGTCCGCAGACATACCGCTGTGCCACTGGGGGCAAACCCTGCTTTGAGTAACAGTTTCTCAAAGTATGGATCTCTAACGTTTAACATAATTTGAAACGTTCATGAATCACGTTTAACATAAGTATTCCGTCTGATGAACTTTCATCTTTCTTTATTTTTCCACGAACATCGGTATTGTTCATCAAATCTCATGTATTCATTTTTGTACATGCTTTGAAAAATAAATGTTATTTACAACAATGAAAGTAGTAGTCAGCTAACTAACAAAAGTATTTTTAGGGTAATAAAGTTAATGACTCTTATGTAAAAAAATATATGTTATTTGAAAATGCCGTAAACTAATATATTTATTTTCATCAATAAGCAGTAAGTACACTAATCCTTTGTAAAGCAAAACCCACTGAATGCTATTAATTGTATTTTTTGGTTGTTATATTATTTAGAGTGTATGATACATTTTCACATGTAATAGTTTAGAATTAATAAATTAACTTAGGCCTAAGTTACTGTATCTGAAGACAGGATTTTTTTCCAGCTTTTCATGTATTTTCAACATAAATATTTAAAGCAATTTTATAAGTTAATTCTAACTCTATTTAAACAATTTTAATTAAAAATATTTTAAAATTGATGTTCTGACATTTATTTAGTGTAATTAATGAAGAAAAAAGATTAATATTTTCACTTCTGCACAGCTGTAAAGTTCTTGACTGTAAGCAACACAACCCACTTGTTGATTTTTGTTTATAATTTTTCTATCCATCTGAAAGAATAACTTTAATTTTTTGGTAAGAACCTATCACCCCTTGAGAATATATTATCCATTTCTTGATTTCTAACATTTCCATAGTTTTTATGAAAACATTGATTAAAACCTCGTTACGGTGCCATATCAAGTGGTTTGATCATTTATTAATGAAACACAGCTTTGAAAGCAACTAAAATGAAAGTTTAAATACAATTGGATAGAACAAGGTTTAGACTATCATGTCATAGCAGAGTGAGTATATAGGTTTAGGAGTTGTTTTTTTTATAGTTTCTGATAACATTCCTTTTCTGTGAATTGTGAGTGTTTGGGAGTTGAATTATATCTGTTTGAAAGGTACAGAATTTTTTTAAATGACAATACATCAGATAAGACAAGGTAAGCTTGTATTGTTTAGAGATAGGTTGAATACATAACAAAGAAACCTTTATCTAAAGTTTAATCCAGTAAGAAGTGTACATTGTTCAAAGGTTTTGTCATCTTCAGGTACAAGTAGTTTACCTCACCAGAAGATTATAAATATATATATATATATATACAAACACACACAGTACAAAACAAAAGTCACATGACTGGAGATTGCTTAAGGCTTACTAAAGCTATCTTGTTGATGTTTGGTTCCTTGTTGAAAATTATGGTGTTCTACCTTTCAATAGATATGCTATGGTTATATTGAGTTACAACGTTTGTAAACATGAGTTTTTTTATTATGTTCACCAAATAAAATCGTCACAAAATCAGATAAGTTTACTGTCCGGTGAGTATGGTAGACAACTATTAAATATTCCGATGACTCATGTTTACTGCATATTATTTTTTAATTTATCCTATTAAAACAACATATATATAAATAAATTGGCTAACTGGCTACTTAAGTATTTATTGCAATTGTGATATGTTTTAAATAACGATATTATTATCCTTATCGATGATAGTAAAACATGTTCTCATTGCTGAATTATCAACTTATTTGATTTACAAAAGATTGGTGTGGGATTACTGCATATCTGGAAAACATAATGGCGACTGTGAGGTGGTGTACTTTGTTAACATTAGCAATTCACTCGGCAAATCTCTATAAAACTTGTGGCAAAATACTGTTTTAGATGGAAAATTTGTTTTATCAAAATGTACTATGAAGATCTTCAGAAAAGGTTCATCCTATAAAGGGTAATTCAAAAGTTACTTAAGTAAACACGGAACAACGTGAACGAAAATAGGAATATTAAAACCCTGTTGCAATAAAGAAGTGGCTGAAAAAGGTTTTTTTTATCTTTGCTTGTATAGGTTGTAGGGGGGGGGGTATGTAGAAATCAATTGATGAGTCCATTGATTAATCAATTAGCAAATATCCTACAAACTAAGACAAAGAAGAATGTGGAAAAAAAACACACCCGCCAGTTAACTTGATTTTTATAACAGTACTACTATTAGTGTTTAAAAGTAGAAGCATCCAATCACTGGTAAATTACACCTTTTGAAAGTTTTACAGTATCTGAAAATAAATATTCTCATCTTGCATATTATAACTACAGTACAGAGCTATGAAGAAGTGCCTCCATTTCAATCAGTATGCCTTGTATCTGTTTTAACACAGATAATCAGGGAGACATTTTGGTTAGGTTGATTCTCAAACAAGTCTTTTCGGTGCTCCCTTCCCTTTTAAATTCTGAACAGAAATTTGCTCCTTGCAATACTTGGAATCTTGACTCCCCATCAGCACTGTTGAATTCATACTAACCTCCAGGCTATGAGGGAGTAAAACCCACACACCCCCCATCCAAAATCCCACACAAAACACATTAATGGCTGCATATGTTGTGATATACAAGATGTGGTTCCTCAGTTCTATAATGCTGCTTTCTTGAGTTCTGTAAATAGAGATAGTCGAGGAAGGCTTAATAAAGCTTCTTGCTGCTGTAAGGTGGCTAAGTGAATATGAACATTTCTACTATTTTGTGCAAGAGGAACACGACAACCCCTAATCTCCAAACCTTAGTGACTGAATACTATCAAAAGGCGATTTCTTTTGGCAGTAAAGTGTAGTTTGTTGAGGTTAACAGATCAAACCCTTTATTATAATACACATTTTGTTGTTCTAAATTGAATACTGGGAACTGCAACAGTAGCTCACCCAATTTACCAAAATTCTGTCTCACCCACTTGCACCCTGTATTTGTAAGTACAAATACAGCACTATAATGAGTGCTTTTGATTCCTCAGTGACCAAACAACTCAGGATATATTCAAGTTTTATCTTGTTTTCCAAAAGGTTTGAGGCTTTTGATGGAGAGAAACCATAATCAGACAGATTGAAATCTTTTTTAAGATTCCTTTGTTTAGGAGAGATAGTATTCTTTCCATATTTTTTTTAATCCGAAGAACAAGTACACGTGATAAATTTTCTTTCGCACATATAGACAGATCTTGTAAACCCTTCAATTAACTAAACCAGCTAATAAATAAATGTATTATTTTCACCGAGATATCGGCAAATTGTTCAACATCCTGCATAAGTACATCAATCGGAGTACTAAACAAACACTAAACCAAAAACTGATAAACTAGCTTAAAGAATTCAATCCCTTACAATTCTGCTAACCAGAAATGTTAGGGACTGGATGCACATAACAATGCATACTGCCTTTTAGGTTATCATAAATAGTCGCAACAAAGTAAATAATCAGTAGTTAAAACAATCGCACAACCTAAAGTCAACGAACTGTCATGACAAACATCACGCTTAATGGTTATGAATCACAATAAACATATGAAACTTAAACTTAAAATCACTTTTATTTTCATTCTGTATAAACCAACTTTTGTACTTCTTTAGTTGTTTTTCTCTAATTACAAGTTTTTCTGTCTTTTTTTATTTCAGATTAAAGGTTTACAGAAAAAACTGTCACCTCTTCATGATGTCCTACCTATGTAGTAATAATACGATAAAACTTTATCCTGGGAAACATGCTATAAGCAACAAACCCATCATCATATACTAACTAAAGTCAAATAGCATAACATTATCTTGGGAAACATGCTAGCCTTCTAGTAGTGAACCCATCACAACAGAACATTGCTCTGGAAAGCTGGATTAGCAATAAACCCATCGCTGACTACCTAAACAGAAACAACATCACAGAATATTATCCTAAGAAAATGTCAGAAGGGGACACAAATATAAATTTCGGCAAAGTAGGAGTCATCTTCAGCTAAGACAGTTTTATTTTTCTAACAGGGTGGTTGGCCTTTGCAATGGGATGCCTTTTAATGTTGTGGAGGCAGTACATTTAAGTGAGTTTAAGAGAAAGCTTGATAACTATATGAATGATAAGGGCTGGTTTTAAGATTTTTGTTTTAAATTTATTTATTTAATAGTTTTAGTTTAGTTTAAAGGATGTGACAGCCGAGATGGACCACTAGGCCTCATGCTGTCCCAAACCATTATGTTATATTCAACTAGCTAAACTGGAACAGCATCAAAGAACATTATCCTATTAGCAACGAAACCATCATCAAACGCTAAAACAGAACCTAATATAAGTGAATGTTACTTTATTATCAAATGTTCAAATCTTACATAAAGCAACATTCAGTTTTTTTAACGTGATATCGTTTTCATAAAGAAACTGTTTTCTGAACCAGCAAGTTAACTTATATCCAAGTAATTTTAACCCTATATGCACAGGTGGGGGTCAAAGTGTGCATGTCACAATCTTTTACGGAGGGCCATTCAACATGGTATTATGTATTTCAGAGTTATCAACTGTACCTTTTACCCTATACTGTTGATATAACAATAGTCCATGATAGTGGAGAGTAAATATTAGATACACTGTACAGGGATACTGATAAGAAACTAGATGGGGATTTTGGGGAATTATAAAAGTTATACAACTGTAACATGTAAACTGTACAATGAACAAAAGTGTCTTTTAATCTTTATATTAACATTTCCTTGCACTCAGAGTCTGAATCAGACTGACATCACTAATTTGCTGACAAACCTTGAGTACAAATACTTTTGTAACACATTTGATTTTTTTGTGTACAACAGATTTTCATATATTACTAAAAGCTTGCCACATTTCTTAGACACATGACGTACATTTGGAATTATAGTCAACATTCATTTTCCAATACGGGGGTCAGTCCGTCAACAGACGAAGGAGTCCCAAGTTTGGCAAAACAACCAACCTTTCACGTGCATACAATAAAACATAAATGCCCAGCTTACAAGGTCATAAGCATCCTATCAAGAAGGTAATGTTATAACATATATACTGAGATAAGCCCCTCCCCTTACCCTTCCTTAACCTAACCCTATGTTAGAAAACAGTAAGAAAATATAATGAACTATTCAACGAACTACAAAGTTAATTGATTAATTAGCAAAGTTCTTCGAGAACTTCAGCATGGAACTCCGCGGAGCAGATGAAAGTATTTTTTCAGCAAACCACATGGTCAGGTGAACACCACTTTATATATACACTTAGAACACTCCTGTCCAAGGGTTAAGCCAATAATTTGACCTTTTGTACTCATGTTTAAATGCCAGAGCCCTCAGTTAATAAATACGGCCTTCTTGAGCAATGTAAATGTTTGCCCTTGTGTGCAGGACCTAAAAAATAGGACTCTGACCCTTTTTTTACAGTATATAAATAAATAAATTTTGAAATATTGGCTAAAAATGTGTAGTATTGGAAAACAATGCTTCATTTTTTTACAATCTAAACTGAATATTGAAAGAGTTATAACATGTTTATTTATCACTGAATTCTATGACTACAGGCGTTATGACTGTATTGCACAATATTACAAGCTAAATTATGCAAACACTGACACATAATTCATTTTCTTTAAGCTATCTTGCTGACTTGCAATAGCATCAAACATTATTTTCCAAAATATACTCGAGATGCATTTTTAGAGCATCTTTTTTTTCCAAAATTTTCTGAAGATTACAAGGGATTCTTCCAGTGGGGAGGACCACAAGACCGAATAGGTGCCCCCTTTGGAGAGTGTCATCATTGTGAGTTGAAAGTTTTTATTCATTTTCAAAGGTAGGTGTGTAGAGACAGACTTGAAGGACTAATTAGTCCCTTGTTACGTTAAGTTAGAATAGAAATTTCAAATAAAGTTTACAAACTTAAGATGGCCCTCATTCATCCAATCCATTCACTCTTCTGAACATGCTGGTTATGTTAGACTGAAAATATTTTTGCTTTGTAAGAAATGTTATACAATTAAGTTTATATTTCAAACTTTTGTCTCAAAGCAATACCAGGGGGCTATCTGTGCACAGCCATTCCTAAGTTTGAATTGAGAGAGTAGAGGGAAAGCAGCTACTCGAAAAGACACCCACAACCAACACTTTGACCACTCTTGCCTGACTGAAAATTGGGACTTGACCATCACTCTTATATAACACAAACAACCACACAATGAGGGGTGCTTATTTACGGCATTGGGCACTAAGTGTGAACTATATATAAATGTGTGTGTGTATGTATTACATGGATAAAAATATCTATTTTTTGACCATCAAAATCTACAATTACCCCTATAAACAATTAATTTATACAAGGTAAGCTTTTCTCATAAAACATCATATACCAAAACTGAAAAAAATCCATATTACAATTTTAAACTAGGATATTACAAAAACTTAAAATTCACAAACACACACATATATATATATATAAAACAATGACACTTGATAAAAGAGTTAGCACAAAGGAGCACATATAAAGTGCAATAAACTTGAAATAAGACCCAAAACTCGAATAGTTGACTATTCTTCTTCAGGAGAACAAAGGGTGGTTCTCCTGAAGAGGAAGACTAGTCAACTATTCGAAAGCCCTCGAGTTTTGGGTCTTATTTTACGTTTATATGTAATAATGACTAATACTCCAAATTATTTTATATGAGTGTACAAAATGCAATTAAAAGAATTGAACTTATATATAAAATATGTTTTACTAATCTTAAACTTATAAAACTTACCTCGTGTGACAGCAATAGTAATCCAACATATAACCCACTTTTATTACCATAATTTTGATTTGAAAAAAAAGAAGAAATAATAAAAACACACACATATTTATTAGCATTGAAATAAACAAATAACGTGAAAAACAGAATCCGGAACTGCACAAATACTATAATTAGTGACCACCACCCCTTTGTAGTTTGCAATGCCCCCAGGGGCATTAATTAGGAGCAATATGGTATTACCACAGAAAGCATTTAAAAACATCAATGAGCAAAGGACAAGTCATGAGGAGCCTTCATTTCAAATAAATAGAATAGGAACCCTACACCTAGTTTTAAAATATATTAATAAATTTTATGTTTTTAAATACTCACTACACTTTTTTTAACAAAGTTTTATTGAAATGTTGTGTACTTTAACCACCTTTCCAATATCAACATGGTTACATTTGGTTCACAATATAGCTAGCCAGCATCCCATATGTTTACATTTGGTAACTCCATATGTCACTGTTAGGGTTATTCTTAGCCAATAATAACAATGTCCTTCAATTCCAATTTATTAATAATCATAACATTGATAACAAAAGTTAAATCGTACGTTTGTTCCTAATAATACTAATCTTATATACATTTAAAAAGAAACAAAAGCTTCTAAAGACTTGTAAGTTGTAATTAAAACTAAAAGGTAAAACAAAGGAATACTTACAAGTTACATAACTAATTATAACTCTTTAAAAGTTTAAGTTTATTAGTAATACTACGTTAGGCTTGTATTATAAGTTACTAGTTAAGCACATATACTTAAAAGTATAGGTGTTTGTACTAACCATATTGATTGTACTTCAACAGTACAAGTAGTAATAACTATGTATATATATATATATATATATATATATATATATATATATACTATATTATATTATTACTATTACTTAACTTACTTACTTATTACTTTTACTTTACTTTCGTATCTACGCA
>NW_013668343.1:133707-145854 GCF_000517525.1 Limulus polyphemus | reverse complement strand
AACCATATAGATTTTATTTCAACAGTACAAATAGAAATAAATATATATATATATATATATATATATATATATATATATATATATATATATATACAGTACTTATATTATCGTCAATCTTAATCTTATTCTTATCAGTATCACTGTATCAACGCGCCATCAGTATCATAGAAATTGGTTAAACAATCTCATCTTTGTTTGAATACTTACTTTCGTTCCCTTGTTGAGTATTAATAAACATCTATAATGCGTAATTTTGTAGATAATAAAACATATATCAAATAAATATAAATTAAATGCAAATATTGTTTGGCAGAGCCAAATATGACAAAACAAGATGGCGTTCTTCTATGAACAGTTCTTCCGTTTGCCAAAAGAAGGCGTTCATTTAAATATTATCGGTATGTATATGTATTTGTTATATAATAATTTAAGAGTTCACTGGATATTAATATCAATTCTTGGATTGTTGCTACTAGCTTTTGAACTAAGAAAATCAAATTAATTTTGCTACTGGAGAAATGGTAAGGTTAAGTACAGTAAATTGATAAAGGTCTTGGTGTGATTAAGTTCAATTTGTAACACCAGGTAACTAGTGCATGGATTTTGATTTACAAAAACAATTTTTTGTCGTTGTTGTTTTTATTATCCAACTACCGTTATCTTGAGCTAATCACCAAATTTAAACTAAGTACATTAAGCTCGCTTTCAAATTAGAGAAGTTTTCGTTCCTGTTAGCAGATTTTAGGACAATATTATGGGATAATTATTAAGTCTGTGAAAATAAAGTGACATAGAATTTTAAGAATTTTACTATAACATCTACATCTTTTCTTTACTACTAATTCTATTAGTATCGGGATTTGCCAAAATAGACTTGGCGGAGGCCTATACTAGCAGTTCAAAGCATTTCCGGTAGGACTAGCACATGTAAATGTGGCTCGCACCATCACTTAAAATAAAAAAATTGTAATAAAGGAAATTACAAAATAAAACATTATATTGTCTGAAGTACAAGGAAACGTAAACGTCTTACAATCAGTACATCAAGTCACATAATTAAGTACAGTTTATGAGAAGAAAAAAAACAACCTTATTACGTTGTAGAAGAAATATCTGCATTGTTAACGAAGAGACTCCAGTGGCTCAGTGGTTAGTGAAGATTTACAACGTTAAAATACAGATTTCGATAGGACGATGGAGAGAGCACAGATAGTTCATTGTGTAACTGTGTGCTTAACTACGAGCAAACAAAGAACAAATACAAAGAAAGAATTAGACTAAGTCAGTTTCTCTAAAAATAAAGTTCCTTATAAAAAATAATCTTGTTTCTATTGTCTTGTACATATTTTCAAGACTGTTACTCACCTGATCAGATGGCAGGTAGAAAGTGCCAGCCTAACTCCCCTTATATTTCACTCTAGGAACTTCAACCTAAATACACTCCTCACTTCTATAACCTGAGCGATGTTACTTCTTTCTTACATTTTACAAAGAAGATTATTCTCTTTTTTCCTCAAGGTAGTCATTTAAAAATATATTAAAAACCTAATAAAAAAAAACTTTCATAACCTTTACGCAGTCATGACTCAGCAGTATCAATGTTATCCAAAGTGTAAACCGCAACCAAAGTTTTTTATTTGAGCAACTTATGCAAATACTTCTAAGCTTATTTCCAGTTTCCCTGTGGTTAACTGAAATATTTACCTCATGTCTATCAAAAAATTTGAAATGCTCTTCAATGTCAAAATATTTCCCTCGTCTGTATCCAAACGTAGATTAAATAGACTATGAAGTCATTCTGTACTTCCCTAAACAAAGTAGTTCCCAATTTGCTTAACTTTAACTCATCGAGCCCAATCACCTCTCACTTGCTCTTAAGTCTCTAACCCATTCACTTATTGATTCGTATTCCCGATAATCCTTAATTCAAAACCTGCACCAAGCTACTAACACATGTAAGAACATGATTATGGACGGTTATCCTCAAATAACAATTTTTGTAACTTTGCCTTAAAATTCTAAAAGAGACATATATACGTATAAAGTTTAGAAGTTTCTAAATTCTGATTATTAGAGCTCATTTTATACTTTGCAGATGTCCCAGTCATGCTGCTGCTTATCTTTTTCTCAAGTTTGTGGGAATCTCTGAACTTCACATACGATATATTTTAAAGATTGTTTTATATGTATCAATCAAGTTGTAGCACACCCGCCACAAAGTAAAAGCTAATTTACTGGACGATTTATTAGTTTGTGGCAAATAAGAATTTTAAAGAAAATTTCAAAATATGTGCCTCCTAAAAATCTAGTCTGTTGTAGTAGCTCAAAAATTACCTCAATTGTGAGTAAAAGTTCAGTAGCTGTTTCTTGATTGTTTAATCTCTAGTATTCATTTGAAGGATTAGAAGCGTCTCCTTCACCCGTAGCGTAGTCTCGTTTTTGGCTTTAACGATTACTTTTAATATCATGAGGGTTGGGAACACATCACATTCAATTAATGCACGCTGGACTTGAACCTAGGATTAAATTCTTCCTTTTAAACAATCTCCCAACCTTCTGACAATCGATCCAAACTGGATACGATCTTTAAACCTTCTCAACAGTAATGTTTCATTTATGAATTCTGCTGCCCAACGGGTGGGAACACTTACATTGGTCACAATACACTAGATTTTCGTTGGAAGGTGATGGCTACTGAAAAAAAATCCACCCACCTTTCGTTTCTAAACAAATCAAATTACTAGCCAGAGGGGAAAAAATAAATATATTACTGCTGCACTGCTGCCCTCTTAAGTCAGATATTATTACTAGAGCTGAATGAATCATACACTTAAATTGATTATCATTTATGAATTATGTTATATTTCTGTGTTTAAAATGATCAACTAATTCCTATACATCTAATTTAGGTCAAAATATACCACCTTTATAAACTTTATAATCAGGCCCGGTTCTAATTTGTGAGATCAAAATCCAACACATGTTGTGCGAATCACGATCAGCATGCAAAGCATGTTAACGCTACTGGGGTCGGAGCCAATGCCCTCCCCCCAGAAAATTTGCAACAACAAAAAAAAAAGTGCTATGAGATTAAATCTGAAGCAATTTTACTGTTCACATAAAATCCACAAACATCCAATGAAAAGTCAACAAATCATCCATCATTCTGCTCTAACACTGCATGGGGAGCTACAATTAAATTAACATAAATATTTTATGTTTCATTATAGTAAATTACTGTACTATATATACACACAGACTAGTTACGAATTGTTAAATTATATTACTAATTTAAACAACTCTGTACAACAATAGTATTTTAGCTATTTCAATCATTGGTTATCATATACGTACATGTATGCACTGCTGAAATAACATGTTAACATGCTCCATTCTTCTGGAATACTTTCCCATAAGTAACTTACAAACATTTTCAGTGTTGATGGCAGTGTCATTCATAATGATTATGTATTAAAAATAGAGTACTCAGTCTTTTTTCGGTTTGTGTACATATCAGGTAATTATTCAACAAGTGGAGAGCAGATGCTGATCATTCACATAAACATGAACTTATTGGCAGTGTGGCAAAGAATTTCAGTAACATAAAGGTATTTGCTACACTGTATTCCGTGAAATATTCTAGGCTTCTGTTGGGGTATAAAGATTATTATTTAGACCTAGTCTGTGTTATTGTGAATTTAGCGATAAAGAGTGTATAGTGGCGGTTTTTAAAGTGAAATTATCACAGCCTGTATTGTAATAACAGAGCAGAGAAGAATAATAATTCGTCTTGTCAATTGTGTTTTACAGTAACTGAACCAGACTGTGTGAATTTTGACGAAAAAGAGACAATTATTTAAAGCTCTGGATACAAATATGATAACCAACAGTGTAACGAACATTTGTATATACGTTTGACTTGTTTTAATATGTTATTTTAAAACAAGTGGACTATGTCGATTTTTGTTTATTGTTGAAATTTATCGCCAACAAGTCACAGGCACCTACTGTAAAGAATGCGTCCTACAAAATCTGTCAGTAGCAATATGGCTTCAGGTTTCCAATTACAAAGTGTCAACAGAAGCTATTTCAAGCCAAAGGGCGAAAGTAGACTATGTCGAAAACGTTAAATGCCATAAGCAGCTGCACTATAACTATATAAGCTTAATAGGGGGTAAAATTGATTCCAAAGGTTTCAAAATTTGATATTCACGAAGTTTATCACAGAACGTAAAATGTTTAAATGTATTGGTGGAGAACAACTTCAATATCAAAATCATTGTTTTGCTATTACTTGTGTGTTATATGATTAGCGAAAGCTTCATACAGTCTCGGTATACGTACACATTGGATCGAATATTCTTTTTATATCCTTTCCTCGACTTTCCAATATCGAAAGAGTACCTAATTCTCACTAGTTCATTACCCGCATATTCAGGGTTGTTAATAAACACAACTACTATTTTTTTTCTCTATTCTATGTAATTTAACAAATAAGTATCACATCCAGTGATTTTTGGTTGTTATCCCTAGTTTACTTTGAATTACTACTTTTTCTAAATAGCAATAGATGGCACCCTGATCACGTATCACGGACGATAAGAGTAGCGAGAGTAGGTGGTGTTTCTTGTCACGAGGAGAACAAGTGTGAATAACGAATTGCTAGTGTTTATTTATTTGTTATTAAACTCAAAGCTATGCAATGGGCTTTCTATGCTGTGCACCCCACGGGAAACCAATTTTTAGGATTATAAGCCTACAAAGTTACCGCTGAGCCACGGGGGGGGGGGGGGTTGGCACTAGCCAATGAAGCGTATTGTTTTACGTAGTTTGTACTTTTCACACTAGATGACTCTGTACGAGCAGGGGAACAAATGTTTGAGCGTGGTCCAGCGTGAGAGATCGTACATTGTGTTTGCTGAAATAACAAATAAAACTTGTTTTAATATATAAGTTTAGATCTCCTCTAACAAGATATCACAGAACGGGTGACAAATAGGGGAACCACCCTTCGAAAAAATATATAAATAAATAATCCTAGTTTACTTTCTTGTATCTGCTTGTTTATTAATGACTGTCTTATCTGTGATATTGTTAGTAACGGATTTTTCGGAATATAAGACGCACCCTTATTTTGAAGACAAAGTTTTTTTGGGAAAAAAAAGCTACAGTCGCATTTGAAAGACTTTTATTGAACAAAATTTCAATTTGATACTTTAAAAATTAGTATATATTGTTCTAAACACAAAAGTGCTCGAAACACCAAATAAGAAAATACCGTAAATTAAAAAAAAAAGGTTTACTGTTATTTAGTTTGGTTCAAAACCTACAAAATCTTCATTGCTTTCACTGTAATTTATTTTTTTATAATTTGGGGAGCATTATAAATAGTTATGTTTTTAAAAGAAAAAAAAACTACTGTTATTATTGAACAAAAAATTCAATTTGATACTTTAAAAATTAGTATATATTGTTCTAAACACAAAAGAGCTCATTTGAATCTATGGCAAGCACTCAAAAACTATTTAAAGTTAGGCCTAAAACGGCCTTATTCTACTCCACATTAAACAGGGATCGTCGTGTACTTACAAGCTTTTTCACTCTCATCCATTACTATAATTTATTTTTTTATTATTTAGGGAGCATTATAAATAGTTATGTTTTCAAAGAAAAAAACTATTATTGTTATAAATAACACATTCAATTGAACTAAACTATGCACGCCTATTTAAATATATTTACACATGGCTTGTGTATATTGTATATATACATATATATTATTCATACCTTCGGTGTATAGGACGCAAGCAGATTTTGACATCAAATTTTGGGGTAAAAAAATGCGTCTTATACACCGAAAAATACGATAGGTTAGGATATCGTCAGTGAAAAAATGTTTGGAAACAACTGTTCTAAGATGTACAAGTACTGCCAAAAAATGTGCGTAATATTTGAAAAATAAATAAAAATCAAAACTAGACTTTACCTTTCAACACTAAACATTCAAGTTCTCTTCTTCTGCCAGTTAGGAATATTTAGTCACTTTAATTACAAAATACTGCTAACTCATATAGCAAGAGATTTTGAATATTTAGTGCAAACACAAGTATAAAAGGTAAAGGCTAGTTTTCTTTTCTCGAAACTTAAGAGATATCGATAACCAGTCATTTCGTTCACTTTTTATGACAAAGTGAATTTTAAACCAGTTATTTTCACCTTTCAAATAAAAGTAAATATTTCACAGTCCTTCTTTTCATATTTGATTTGGCGCTTTATAAATTGTGTACCGTGCAATTAATTTATAAATAACCAGTTTCCCAATGATAAGGTAGTTTAGTTTGCTTGTCCCTAATTTTGAAAAAATATACGAGAAGAAAGGCAGTTAGTCAACACCACTCGTTGATCCAACTCATGGGCTAATCTTATCAGACCGGACAGTAGGATTAGAGTATCATTCTTATAACGCACCCACGACAAGAAAGTGCTGAGCGCGATGGTTTTTGTTTTTTAGTAATAACAAGAAACGACAGATGTAACCTCCAATCTGTAGTCCGGTTCCCTAACCACTGGGACACGCTATGGCTAAGTTAGTTAAGAATTGTTTTCATACTGTACCCTAGTCCAAGACGATTTTTCATACTAAATTGTAGCTTAGTTGTAATTGATGTATAATATTCTTATTAACGACATTTAGGTTCACATCTCCTTCGTATATATATATATATATATATATATGTGTGTGTGTGTGTGAGGAGGAGGATTAAGAGCGTGTTTGTAACACTTTGAAATTGTACCTACTTAAGTATTGTTTCACTTGTACATTTGTCGCACCATGAAAATACTGAAAGCATTTTTGATTAATCTGGTATGCGTTGAAAAACATCTAATCAAACAGTACTAAAGACTCGTAGCTGACAGTTACAAAATGTGAAGTCGAGGAATCATTAACGACAAGCTTAATAACTTATCATATATGGCGTACGATTGTCCAACAGATCACAAGGAAGAGGTACCCACTGTATCAGATATATATCTGATTTCATGAAAACCTTAAAGCAAATATTTCCCGAAAAGAAGCCCAAAGAAGATATTTAAAGTTCTAGACAATTAAATTCACTTTATACTAAAATATCTAAAGGTGAAAGGATACCCATTGTGATGGAACAATTTTACTTACTGGCAATCCACCTCAGGCAAGGATGGTAGTCTTCCACGATTATTTTATCTGTGGTTCCGAAGATGGTTGATGAGGCAGATCCGAGATTGAAAGACTCTGTTCCCGCTTGGGCATGTGTTTCCGAAGGGAATGTCTGTTCCTATATTGTCCACGACACACTCTTCTTGCAGTTCCCATTCTTCCGTCTCCAGTTTTCGTTGTACGGTTTCAAAATGCTGGGATCCTTGCAGCAGTTGCTCCCCCCCCCCCCCCACGTAAGACGATGCTGGGCAATAATCTCCCAAGAGTTTGTGTTGATGTTGCACTTCTTCATGTTGGTCTTAAGGACAATCCTCGAGCGATTTTTCTACCTTCCTTTTGAGTGCACGTCAAGACTGAGCCGATAGAAAAAGACTTGCTTGGGGGGGGGGGGTCTGGTGTTGAATGACGTGACTGGTCCATTGAAATTGATGTCGGAAGATCATCGCGTCGATGCTCGTGGTGTTTGCTTGCAAGAGGATGCTAACGTTGGTAGCTCTGTTTTCAAGGACTTGGTTAGAAAAATTTTTTTTATTTCATCGTCCGCGTCAGGAGTTGATGCATACACGCTGATGGCAGTGAGGCTGACATCATCCACTTGGTCCGCAGTTGAGGACTTCCACACCCTGCTAATGCTGAATGGAACAATTACAACAGTAGTAAAATGTTATTAGCATTTTAATTTTAAACTCAATGATAATGGGATTTTTTTTTTAATTTGTAGTAAATAACTATTATTTCAGGTTCAGAAGCTATTAGTTTCACCATTCTAAGGAAATTCCTAGTGCAATAGATTTGCTTGTTCCCTCACCCTTATTTTTATGCACCAATGTGAATCGAGGATGATGTTTCAATAAATGTTGACACTTATCTTATAGAAAGATACGGTGATAATATATCTGTCTAGATAAACAACAATATGAACTTTGTTTCATTAATGGGTTTTACCAATCCACCAAAATGCCGATGAATACATCAAGCCCACACATGACACCTACCATACCTGGATATTAAATTTACAGCCCAGCCAGATGGAACATATCCGTGTGGAGTGTACGTTAGAGCCACACATATCAAAGTCTTATTCAATATTCCGTGGCTCTAATAAACAGTCTCCAGCAAGTTCACAAAAGTTGCATGCCTCTCACACGACTGCAGTACACTTTAACTTTACAAAAACTGTAAGTGATTTGTTAATCTCTAATGACTTAAAATGTCAGTGAATAAAATTAACCACAATCAACGGAACGGACTATCAGAGGACTTGAAATTAGAGAAACAGTTTCGACACTTTCTTGTCTCCTCTTAAGTCTCAAGTGAAAAATTAATTTCTCTAATTTGATGTCTTTTGATAGTTTGTTCTATTGGCTATGATGTTGTTTTTTCAGTCGGACTTCATACTAAATAGCAACCTTGAATATACGATTGGCTCATTGCTGTTGTTTAATTCATATCTAATTATATTTTGATTATTAAATACAATTATTTGCCACATACACCTATATCAAGATTTTTTCTTTTTTCTGAATACTGAGCATTAATGTCCAGTTTGATGTACTAACTATCTTAATTTTCCTTTGTCTTAATTAGTTTATGTAGTTAATTATTTTGCTGGAAAGTCATTTTCCAATCTTGTGTATTGTAAAATGTAGACAAACGTATTTTACAGAAGTGTGCACAGAACATTAAAATGGCAGGGGCTCATTGACAAAAAAAAGGCATTTTTTAAGCATCGAAAGACTACAGAGACTATGGATTGTATCTGGTGTACAAATAGAAAATAGATCCTCTTTTATTCCTATTAGCAGAAATACCCGCCCTTCGGGGGTATAACTGCTAGTTCCTGCGGTAGGCGATTGGGCCTGCGGCCTTTTCTGGAATTGTCTGACAGTTCTACAACAATATTCTCATACTTGACATTCAATACTGTTCACCATCCATGAGAAAATCGATTTTATTGAAATTTTAATTTAAAAATGAGCTATCATGACAGCATTACATCACATAGTATATTTTATTGAAGTATTTCGTTGTAGACGCAGTTATCAATGAAAGTGCTTTGCTTTTCTGTTGCAATACTCATGAGATTTTCACAAAAGAAAAACAAATAATTTTTTTAAAGTTTGTTTTTTGATTGTTTTATATTTGAAACTTACTTATTTTTTGTAATTTTTATTGGTTTAATCTGAAACTTACTCCTTTTTGTTTGTAATTTTTACTGTTTACTCTGAAACATATCATTTTTGTGGAAATCTCAATTGTTTTATTTATTGCTCAGCTCTAAAAGTACTGCCTTGTTGTAAAAACATTACCCAGTTATTATTGGTGATAATCGGTGTGGTAATTTCCGAGATCCTAGTTTGGATGTATATATCGCAAGCTCCATTATAATAATATTCAATTGGTCTTATAAACACTTTTAAAATCAAAAACTATACAGTGAGTTCTTACGTATTAACATTTAAAATACTTTCACAGTTATTATTTTGTTTACTGTAAAGATTTACAAATCTATGTGTTCCATTCATTTTAAAGCTGAATTTTTTTTTAATAACACGCAACAGAGAAAGTGTGCAATCAGGCGTATCTTTTAATACTTTGAAGGCCACCCAGCCACCCTCCTGTAAATGCCACTGATATGATATGTTCAATATTCTATTCTTTTAATCACTAATAATCATTGTTGCAATATTCGGACAATATTGTTAAATGGTTAATACACTGTTTCACTGCTGTGTGTTTCTGTGCACTGTCTGATGTGTGAATAAATGTGAACAGTTGAAATAGACCATACAGCGTCCGTCTGATGTGCAACCCTAGGAACTCTCCGGAATTGACAAGAATTTATTAAAGTTACAAAGGGCTTCGGTAGCTTAGGCCTAAAGTCCGGAGCAGAGGTGTCTTTAGGCACTGGCACACGGGACCAGATGCACCGAATCCCCAGTTGGTGTCTTTAAAAATCAAAAAACATAATCGATATCATACTAAAACGCCGATAATTCCCGAGCCCCAAATATTTTAGGCACCTAGCAACGCCTCTGCTCTAGAGAACTGCTGCTTGAGCACTGGACATTTATTATTGTTGTTTCTGTAAAACGGTTTGTTGTTGCGGGTTGAGTCACATCAATTAATGTAATCGCTTTGTGATGCAAATCAATAACATTGGCTATATCCAATCAAGTTTTGAGTTGAGTTGATAGATGGCTCTGAAACAGATTTTCGTATTCACTTACAGCACGGTAGCTAACGGATACAATAAGTGTCAGAAATGAAATGTAAAGTATTGGAACCGTAAAGATTTATAAAAAAGTACATTGATTCGCGGTTTGAAAAAAAGACAAGTTTCTTTGACGAAAAAACAATCAAAACAGAATTGTGGGGGAGGGGGTTCATTTTTCAAAGTTCTTAGGTCTTATAACGTTTAAAATCAGGTTTTGATACCGGCGGTGGGCTTAATACATAATCCATCAAATAATAAATCTAACATTTACGTTAATTTGGCATAATTTTATTTTATAACCTATCCCTTACTATCATTTTGATGTTTTATATTGTTGGATGGGTTCTTTTGGATAATGCACTGTCCAATCAACTTGACAATAACAAAAACGTTTTATTTCTTTAACTTCCACAGTTATTGATAGGCCTAGCCTCAAAAATATACTACGTCTGAACAGATCTGCACTTAAGCGTAGCCAACATACGCCAATAGGCCTAACTTGAGAAATAAACTACGTCTGAAGAGACTTTTCACTTGTATAATTTCGTATCGCAAAACCTATAACACTATTTTACATCTAATAGTTTTGAAACATTTTCGTTAATGTACATAGTCTTACCCATCAGCGACTAGTTCTTTGCTTAATTGTTATTTATGTTATTATTAACATATCTTTTCATATACATAATTTGTCTACACTGCATTTATGTCTCAAAATAATTCTTCTTTCTTTTCACCAAATTTATTACTTTATTTAATACTTTATTACTTGTGGTTTGTATTCAATTACAGGTTTGGTTTGTTATGAATTTCGCGGAAAGCTACACGACGGCTATCTGTGCTAGCCGTCCCTAATTTAGCAGTGTAAGACTAGAGGAAAGGTAACTAGTCATCACCACCCACTGCCAACTCTTGGACTACTCTTTTACCAATGAATAGTGGGATTTACCGTCACATCATAACACCCCCACGGCTGAAAGAGCAAGAATATTTGGTTGGACGGGGATTCAAACCCGCGACCCTCAGATTGTGAGTCGAGCGCCCTAACCACCTAGCCATGACAGATCCCTTCATTTACAGTATGAATATATTTGAAATTTCTCGTACTGCCTTTACTTAGCGAATGTTTGAAAAATCAGAAGTCGTCCGAGAATTCTTGTCTAGTTAAACAATTTCACTTTATCGTAATCTAAACGTGTTTGCTGAATGTTATCCCAATAACCGAATTTCATTATTTTCCTACGAGGTGTTATCTTTGTGTGAATAAAATCCATTATAGACCCAGCCAGGTATGAGAAAAGCTTAAACAGGGATACTACTTAAGTTAAAACACACACAATAAACCACTGACTGTGATCCTTACACTTGAAAACAAAAAAAAAAAAGATATAATCGCACTACATTGAACCCTTAATCGAAAAATATATTAAGGTTATTTTATTTACTTATGTACAATTCTATGAATTTTTTATTCTAAACCCAACATTATAAAACTTTCTGGTTGAAGAGTGAGTTAAGTTACATAGCGGTATTTAATTTCATCTCTGTTTTATTCAGTTAGAAAAATCATGAACCTTTCATCACAGTTTTCAATGCATAAAGTTACATCTATTTTTTAATACTGACATTTTTTTATATAAATAAAATGGTTGACTATTTGATTTAATTTTATGCTCTATAAAAATATTGTTACGTCTCTGTTTGTTAATTAACTTTCCGTAACTTCGTTCCG
>NW_013668343.1:130813-132747 GCF_000517525.1 Limulus polyphemus | reverse complement strand
TCGTATATATACATATATATTATTCATACCTTCGGTGTATAGGACGCAAGCAGATTTTGACATCAAATTTTGGGGTAAAAAAAAATTGCGTCTTATACACCGAAAAATACGGTATGTAATTTATTAATAAACACCGTGTCGTTTTTACACAACAACTTCTTCAGCGTATTATTAGAAATTTTATTGATTTAAACAAGTAGAAACACCAGACCAGTTTAAGTTTCCGTCTTTATTTATTCGAATATTTTTTGTTTTCTTCTGAAAAGTCAGCGTGGTGTCGACTGCAATTAATTAATAATTAATAATGGAAGTCGGACTAAAATATCATTGTTGATTAAATCTTAAAAGTCATAGGGAAGAAAAACAATTTTACTACCTGGATTTCATATATAATTAGATGAAAACAGTAGATTTGTTGAAGTTCTTGCTTTGTATTTTTTTTGTGTAATTAAATGTGATTTGAAATGTCCGAAGAAGGATATTCGTTAAAAATTGAAAGTATAGGAGAACTCGCTTGGAGATATATGATTTAGAGCTAATTAACTTTTAGAAGATTCGTTTTTGTGGGGGTTACATCATGATTTTTAGTCTTACTCAAAATCTATCGTACATGTGCCACTGATTTTGCAGCTCATTTGACTAAATCAATTAATATCTGAATATATGTTTTTCTAATATAGGCTTATCTATCTATTACACTGGG
The DNA here is from genome assembly GCF_000517525.1 of Limulus polyphemus. Lineage (NCBI taxonomy): Eukaryota > Metazoa > Arthropoda > Merostomata > Xiphosura > Limulidae > Limulus > Limulus polyphemus. The sequence continues at coordinate 132,044 of NW_013668343.1, read as the reverse complement.
ACGGCTAGCGCAGATAGCCCTCGTGTAGCTTTACGCGAAATTCAAAAACAAACAACCTATATTTTATGGGCCGTAATATTTAGCGGATTATGTGACGGAGACTCGAACCCACGCCCCTGAGATTGCGAGTCGAGTGCCTTAACCACCTGGTCACGCCAGACCAGGAAAAAAATTATGCTATCTTTTCTTGAAAATTCTGAACCGCTGCAAGTACAAAGTATCTTGAGAACAGAAATTTTATTTAGCGGAATATTTAAAACATCTTTCAATTTCTTTTTGAAATCCAATTTTCACAAAAATTTAAACTAAGAACATTAAAAAATATATTGTTAATTTTGGACCGACAAAAAAGCAAACATTACCAGACATTATATTGGGCCGGCCGTGGGTTAGTAATTAGTGTGCTGGACTGTGTACTTTAAGGTTAATGGTTTGCGTCCCGTTGCCACCAACTTGCGCTCCGCACTTTGGGACCGTGGGTGCATTACAAAAGTGACGGTCAAATCTCACTATTCGACTATACTAACCCAAGAGTTGGCGGTGGGTGCTATTGTTGCTTTCTCTCTGCTCTATTAGTTCAAAATTAGGGAATGCTATGCGCAGCTAGCTCTTGTGCAGTTATAACAAACAAACAAAAACCAGACGCTACGTGTACTTGTTTGTTGGGAATAAACTTTTATTTAAATAAGGGTCGTATGCAATATGAAGAACTTTGACCTTTCGTATACAAACACAAGATATGATTGACATTCGATCAGTAAAGAGGATGAGTATGTAGGTCAATAGAAAACGTTTGTAATACAGACGAACGCATACGTCCTTCTTCTTCATCGGGATTCGGTCCATACGTACTGTTACATTATTTGTATTCTCGAATTTCGAGCTTAAATATGTTAATGGAATAGTATGAAGCTAATAGAGTTTTTAAAAACACACACAAAAAAATTCGATTCATATGATAACATACCTAAACTAGTTGTAAATCTAATATCTAGATAAGGAAGAAACATTTTTTATCCTCGATGTGTTGAACTCATTTCTTTTGTTATATTTATATAGAGAGAAGTACTTCTGGCTCAGTGGTAAGTCTGAGTACTTATTACGCTAAAAAATCGAGTTTCGATACACGCGGTGGCCACGGCATAGATTGTTTTGTTTGTTTTTTGAATTTCGCGCAAAGATACCCGAGGGCTATTTGCGCTAGCCGTCCCTAATTTAGCAGTGTAAGACT
>NW_013668343.1:126378-130382 GCF_000517525.1 Limulus polyphemus | reverse complement strand
GGTGGGACGGGGATTCGAACCCGCGACCCTCAGATTGCGAGTCGAGTGACGAATAGGTCAGACAGACACCGATATAACGAGTGATCGAGCATGATCCACTTGGCCATGCACGGCATATATAGTCTATTGTGTGATTTTGTGTTTAATAACAAACAAACAAAAACTCACAAGATTACGAAACCCTTATTTTTATTTGCGAAGTCCTTAGATAAATTACTAAGATACATGTTTTCAATTCGCTGTTATATTTCTTCCCCTTCGTCCGTTTTTGAACAAAAAGACAAATGAAAATTTAAGACGTGCAGAAAATAAGAGAAGTAACATAATCCTATGCGCAAGATGCTCCAAATACACTTGTAATGAAGCATGATCCTATAAGTAATTATTAATTAATCTATACGACTGTAAGATCTTTGATACTCTCTTTGAAGTTCACACAACATTTTGCACGCCAAAGAATAAAGCACAAGGTACCAACCCATATAATTAATTATTTAATTAACTGTGAAAGTTTAAGCCCAAACTTGATATTTGACATTTGTTTACTTGACATTGTATTGCGAGACGTGTTTGTAAGTACCAAAACTAGCAAAAGTAGAAATCTGAAATCTATACTGAAGTGCCATCTGTTGCTTTTGTAGATCACTATTATAGCTCATGATAGTTCATTCAAAAAAACTGTTAAGTTATTTCTGTTCATTTTTTAAGCATAATATTTTTATATTAATAAAAAAGACGAGATTTGTTTCCGTCAATGCATGTTATAAAATTAAATACTAAATAGCATTTTACATGGTTTAGGTGGCTATCACTCGAAGTTCTAAGGAATTAAAAAATTAACGAATTACAGGAATAGATATTCAGACTCTGAAAAGTCAAATTTTTGTAATTATTAATATTATAAATTTATTTGCTGAATGATAAACATGAGAAGAAGTTATAAAGTTAAGATTTCGAAAAGTTAGACACGCCTCCAGTTGAGGTAGTTTTAATACTTCGATAGGGGTGGTAGGTCTGTGGTATAGGTTTCCATCTACAATGGTGGAGACTGCAACTTTAGAAAAACTTAAAAACAGGGGTTGGGGAGTCTTCTGCTTGTTGGAGAAGGTTTGGAGTCAGGATTTCCTTGCTGGACCAAGAGGTTTCGTAATTTTTATATATAGTGGAAAATTGAAGAAGATAAGATACTTGGGAAAGCCAGTATTTATCTTAGGATAACGAAGAGGGGGGGGGGACAAAACTATTGAAGAAGGTGAGAATAAAGTACCAGTTGCACATTTTTACTGAGTATGATTTAAAGCCACATTATCAGATGCTAGGCCACATATTATTGCATTTCCACTTTAGAAAAATTCAAGAGCTTCCAGGGGGCCTTGCCCCGAGCCTCCGTAAGAATTACCCCACCCCCGCCTCCTCAATTAACTATCAAATTGCATTCGTGTAATAAAAACCAACAATAAAAGAAAGACGTGTTTGAATAAACTAGTTTTTTTATATATATACGTAAGACGTCCATTGATCGATAGGAATGGATGTAAGTCATTAAACACACTAGCTAAGAATGCTAATATACATTAATAATCTAGAAATGTTTCTATCTCGAGTTGACTATTTTCATGCAAAATCTTTTTACTTCAGCGATTATTCCAGGAAGTGTTGAGTCTTCTGGCGGCTGAAACGGTTGTGAGGCTGATACGGTAGTAAGATAATGAAATTTGTATTGAAAACATCATCAAAGTTTAGAATACAAAATAGTGACAAAAATACTTTTAGGGGGAAAGGGGATGATGATATGCAGACTAGAAACAACAACAACGAAAAAAAAAAAAATGAATAGAGGTGATATGTATAGGAATTTTTATGTAATAATGTACCAAAAAGAATAACACATCACAGAGGGCATTCATTACAGCATCACAGGCCAAAGATACAAGTTGTAGAAGTATCTAGGCTAATTAATAAAGACTTGAGCTTAGTAAACATAATAAACAGTTTTTTTTAACGTTTATTTAACGGGTACTCCTTGATCCAGTGAATACAAGTACAGCCAACTCCATCAAGATAGATTCTTCATTGAAGATAAACAATACTGGTGAAGACAAACCCAAGTATTAAAATGAAGTAACCCAAAACACCGTTCCTGAGTTAGGCCTACCAAAGCAGAATTTCCGTTTGAACTAAATTGAAGTGTAAACAATGAACTCAACTTGTATTATCTTTATTAGCCTATTTAAAACATCCAAGAAAAAGGACAGCTATTTTGTCTTATACCATCATTGCTACATGCCCAGAAGAAAGTAGATGAGTGCTTTGAGAATATATATGTTATTTGTTCTTTATTAGACAATTTTATTATATTTTTTTATTTCTCCATCGTATTTGCTACCACTATCAAGAGGAAAGTCAAAAATATACCCAGTAGGTACGCTAATGCTTAGCGACAAAATCAATGTATGCATTATTCAACATTACCTTACCTAAAGTAAACAACAAGTATACACAGCGTATTTTGTTGTCTTGTTTGCTTTAGGTAAGGTAATACTGGGTGACAAAGTAATATCACCGAGAGACAGTTTGATAGATTTTAAAAGATAAAAGTGTAGTTATTCTGTTTTTTTTTTGTTTTTTTCAGGTAAGTTAGTTGTGCGAACCTCTTCAGTATATTTTATAATGATATTATGCCATATACCTTAATAACATGTAGGAACGGATTTGTCCTAGTGCTTAGTGTTTCGGGCTGTGAGATCTTTTCTGTTTCATGCACCGCGTTCAAATAGGAAAAAAAATATTTTTAATATATTATTTTATTTTGCTTTGGAAATAAAGAAAGTACTTTTAGCATTACATATATACCTATGTATTTAAAAAGATTCCAATACATCAAGACAATACAAAGTATTTAGTGTCAATGTAACAAATTCAATGTGAAAATTCAGAAACATTCTTAAATATTTGCTCGAAGAGATCATCAATTTTCAGGCCTACGACGCCAAACGAACTCGCAGAGATACGAGTCAATCATGTTACGATTGGTTCCACAACGTCGCTTGTGACGTCACTTAACCACATTCCACGTTCTTTCAATTTGCTGCAGATTTCAGAAATATAAATTAAAATTTTGAGAAATGATTTTTAAAGGGGGGGGGGGAAAGAATGTAAAAATATTTTGATTTTTTAAATAATTTATTCAACCAAATTAATTTTTAATTGAATAAACTTGTAATTATTTACTAATTAGTAGCAAAGACTCAAATCCTGTGAACACAATCCACACTTTCATCTGCTGGTGCGTTATTCTAGCCATTTAGTTAAAAGTAACCGAGTGGGCGGCAGGCGCTGCAGTCCGACTGGCTCCCTCTAGTTAGTAGTTCGGAACTAGTGAAGGGTGGTACAGCCCATGTGTCACACGAGGTATCACTTAGGTTGAAAATACCAATACAAACAACGGGTGTTTGTGTGTGTGTGTGTGAGTGATACCGTGCTAGTTTTGTGTTATCTATTGATTAAGAAAGAAGCAGCGCAACGTACGAAGCGCTGGAAAGAGACATGGTTGTCATGGTTACAGTAGGAAACTGAAACTGTAAGTCTGACAGTGCCTTATAAGTTGAAACCGTTCAGCATGAGTTGACTGTCAATCCATCGATAATTGTTGTTATAATTATTTTCTTCACCCCGGCACTCAATCTTCGTTCTCTAGCTAACCAATCTCTTTATTTTCGTTACTTTGTCTCTCCCCCACCCCCTTTTTTGTTTTATCTTGCGCTAATAAGTTCTAACCGTTAATTATTTTTTTTTTAAACTGCTATGTGAAAATTCAGTTCGTTCCTGAAATTCCCCGGCTGCTTCCTTTTGTAGCTGCTCTAATTAGCGTATTTATGATACTTTTATCGAGACCTCTTGTGAGGTACTGTGCTAACGCAAAAAACTAAATAAAATGTTTATATGTTAACATTATTTAACAATATATTCTAAAAATGGAGAAATGATTATGAACATACGTAAAG
>NW_013668343.1:119456-125379 GCF_000517525.1 Limulus polyphemus | reverse complement strand
TAAAAAAGAATCACATTCGGTCGAATTTGAACAAATATGGTGAAAATTTGATGACGAGGAAACCCACTTTGGAACGATAAAGTTTCAAGCCGTCTTTAAAACTGTATAGATATGTAGTAAAACTATGCCTACGATGTTTAAAAAATAGTTAGTAAACACGGATGCTTGCTGAATTCAACTGTTGATTACATTCGCTTCAGATCTTGGAACTACATTATAACGAGTGGAAATATTTATTGGTCCCTTAAGAGTGTTATGGGAGTATTCGTTTTTTGTGTTTTTTTTTGACAGAAGAATAATGACGGAGCATGAACCAATAAATCTAACACTCTACGTAAGTTCATAACCTCAGCGTCACAAACACACAAATCTGGTGTTTGCTGGTAAATGTCTTAAGGAATGACCATAAATATTTCTCCTAATAAGAGAAAATCTCGTTTCGCAGCTGCGCGTGTATACGTGTTTGCTAAGCTTTGAAGATAAATCCAAAACAAACGGGTTGTTATTCTAACCTTTTTTTTTAAAAAAAAATGGATACGTAATAATCTAAGGCTTAACAATTTATGACAAGAGTGAAGCCTTAAAGACGGTACAAACTGTGTGATTGGTTAAATGGTGTGAAATAATCGGATTTATTAATGAAAAATATAGATACAGACTTCCAGCAGATGGCGCTTACTGAATTACGTTATGCCGTTGCGTTTTCTCTTATCGTATTTAGCGAAAATGTAATTCTTGTAAGATAAAAGAAAGACAAGTTGGCGAAGCACACCGTAAGCTATCGAATGGTGGGAAATAATAACAGTAAAATCTACCCTGGTAGAAGTTGGGTTTGCACATTTCAAAATAGGTGGAGATTACCCCTTATGGTAGCATATACCCTTCACATAGTGTTATCTAGGTTTTTATCAGAAAAAAAAACCATCTTCAATTTTATGCTTTTTTGTATGAAAATATATTGAAGTAGGCACCCCCCCTCCCCCGTGGCACAGCGATATGTCTGCGGACTTACAACACTAGAATCTGGGTTTCGATACCCGTGGTGGGCAGAGCACAGATAGCCCATTGTGTAGCTTTGTGCTTAATTACAAACAAACAAATAAAAAAGAAATATTCTGGCACGTGTTGTGTATGTAATATTACCACTGTGGTTAATTTGCATATTATATAAATAAGAAATACAAAAGAAATGTCTTAAGTTTCTGTAAACTTCTACAGACATGACTGAGTGCTCCTGGAAATGGGGCCATGCTTTGATGGGATGTTGTCTTAAGTTTCTGTAAACTTCTACAGACATGACTGAGTGCTCCTGGAAATGGGGCCATGCTTTGATGGGATGTTGTCTTAAGTTTCTGTAAACTTCTACAGACATGACTGAGTGCTCCTGGAAATGGGGCCATGCTTTGATGGGATGTGAAGAATTAGTCCGAACTAAGGAAAAACTCTGAAAATTAATTCAAGGTCAAATTACAGCACTAAAGAATTTGTCCTAAGTATGCTACAATGACTCGCTAATGGTCATTTAATAAAAACCAGACCTCTTATAAACTTTACCTTAGTACACACTATTATAGATACATTAATATCTACCAATAGTGAAGTCTATAGCGTCAACAGATCTGAAGTTATGAGTTAAAAACCATAGTGATAATTTCAATTTTCAGATTTTGAGAAAAGCTTGTTTAGAAAATCATTTAAGTGGTAAGCCTTTTATTTTTCATACTTTTAAATGGTTTGTAGTTTAGCTGAGACTCATCTTTGAGCTGGACATTGAAGGTAAAAGGTTAAGGATTCAAAATATGAAAAAAAAAAATGAAATTTTTACACCTTTAACGGGTATATGCAACCTTACGGCTACTTGCTGCCGTTTTTTAATTTTGAGCTACTGACCTGAAGGAAGACAGCCAGTCGACAGCACCATACACCCTAAGGAATTGACTGTCGCTACTATAACGCACATACAGCTGAACGTGCGGGGTCAAGGATTCAAAATATGCACAAGAAAATAAATTCTTATATATTTTTGACATTTAAAGGATATATGCTACATTAATAAACACGTGGCTTATATCAAAACAGTTGAAGAAGTTTAGCATCGTGTACGAATATATAAGAGACGAAGCTCACTAATCCATCTTAATATATTTTTTTATCGGTTACGTTTTAGATAATACAGCTTTTCTTATTATTTAAATTACAGATTTGTATTATCAGCGATCGTTTCAAAGCTTGAATCTTTCAACAAAAGAGTAAATGGTTTTGAAATAAAATTTGTTTTCTAAGGCCAAAACAAAGGAATATTCCATTCCAGATATCTCGATAACTCACCGTAATGCAAGTTTAAATTATCAGGAATATTATGTGATATTTTTGCCTTTAGGTGTTTACGTTCGGACGAGTAGTCGTTTAACGGTAATCTCGTGGAAAAGTTTTGAATTTCGCCTAATTATTTCAATTTAAAAGTGAAAACTTGAAGTTGGGCACCAAGAAAAACCTATTAAGTTGTTGTTGAATTTCGCGTAAAAGCTGCTCGAGGGCTGTTTACGCTATAACCACCATCTTTATTGTTTGTTTTGAATTTCGCGCAAAGCTACACGAGGGCTGTCTGCGCTAGCCGTCCCTAATTTAGCAGTGTAAGACTAGAGGGAAGGCAAGCTAGTCATCACCACCCACCGCCAGCTCTTTTACAAACGAATAGTGGGATTGACCGTCACATTATAACGTCCCCACAGCTGAAAGGGCGACCATGTTGTGACGGGGATTCGAACCCGCGACCCTCAGATTGCGAGTCGAGAGCACTAACCACCTGGCCATGCCGGGCCTCCCATCCTTATTCTTGAACTGATAGACTACAGGGAAGGCAACTAGTCAACACCACCCGCCGCCATCTTCGAGACTACTCTTGTAAGACAGAATAGTGGCATTTGACTGTCAATCTTATAACGCACCCACTGCCCCAAAGCGCGGAAAGAAACTGATTTTATTTTTGGCGGTAACGAACTTCAGATTCAATATCCGGTACGCCTACCAGTAGGCTGCAAATTGTAAGTCGCTCGATTTATCTTTATTTTAAGATTAATTACCATTTCTTCCTGAGAAGGCTAACACTAACTCTGGAGGTAACTATTAAATAAACGTTCCCAATAAGCTAGATGGTTGGGTAACCAGGAAGTATGTTTTCATAAATGCCAAAATATATTTACATAAACTACGTCTACGTGCTGAAATGTATATGCGCAGAAAAAACAAAAACAAAGTTGCATTTCCATAAGTTCGTAGTGGACTTGTATCATCGCGTACGTAAATGTTGTGATTGGTAAATACAGAAACAGGTATGCTGTATGAGTAAAAGTGTAAAACATGATTCCCCCGGTGGGTCGGCGGTATGTTGACGGACTTACAACGCTAAAGTTTGGAGTTCAATTCCCCGCGGTGTGGAAACAACAGATGGTCTACTGTGGCATTGCTCTAAAACAAACAACAGTAAAACGTGATGATTGTGATTTAGAGTTGTGTTCCGTTTAACCATTTTTAGTTCGGAAAGTAACAGTAATTGATCTAGGAAACTTAATATTCTAACCATACCTTTTAAATGATTAAAATGGGTACCGTCTATTGGACACCTTCGCTGTTAGCGATGTTTTCGGCCATAATCCCAATCTTTAGGCTGCTTCTACTTACAGAAAATAAAGATTAATTTTTTTAAAGTTACCAAAACAAAATTGGCAATTGGTGAAAATATGTGCAAAATAGAGGGAGCATAAAAAAAGTAAAAAATAAATAAAAAAATACAGTAACCATAAAGAAATTGTTTATCCTAAAACTCCATATTCGTGGAGATTTTGACGGTAAGGAGAATCTGTATGACGTCACCAAGCATTATTTTGGGGGGTTGTACAGGATCCTGAATCGATCTAGCAACCCTGGAGATGTGCAACGTTTTATAAAAGAAAAGGCATACCCAGCACTATGGTTATCTGACACTTTTTATAATTGCTATTGCTAAGTAACGAGTAACAAAATCTCCTGGAAGTAAGCGATTACTATTCGGTGTCACGAATTCATATGTTCATATAAAAGAAGACTGTAAATATTTAGAGTCCTTATAACATCATATAGTTATCAAAAATAGGAAAGAAAGAGTGACAGTTAAATTATATGAAACTTTTATAATTTGTAGTGTTTCGCGCAAAGTTACTCGAGGGCAAACTGTTTGTTTCTTTGTAGTTAAGCAGAATGAGCTATCGAAAACCGTTTCATAGCGTGCCACTGAGGAGCTCGAGGGCAAACTGAAAATTGATATTTGTTGTCAGGTTTCTATATTATTAACATGTTTACTGCCACATAATGCATTAATATAAATAAAAATTAAACATTCAAAAGCTTACAAGGAGCAGCCACAGTGTCCCATACTCGACAAATTTGGCTTTGAAACATAATTGTCTGTGACCCACCGGTGTGTGTGTGTTTAAGCGGTCCATAACTAAAAGTCGGTTGTGACCCACCCACCGGTATGGAACATGGTAGCCAACGTGTTAAGTGTTTTGTCTTCGAGTTTTCGCCTAAAACTACAATAGGGCAATTTTTTCAAGTGATATACCAGAGGGAAGGCAGCTAGTGAACAGTACCCACCGCCAACTCTTGAACTACTCCTATAGAATTTGATCGTTACTATTAAACGAAAGTTTAGAAGACGTTTTTTTGCGGCAACGGGATACATACTTTGAATCACTGGATTCACAGTCCACAGGCACGCGAACCACTTGGTAACACTCGGCCCAAAATGCCGAATTTGCTATTTGTTCTCTTCGGGGCAACTAAAACACTTACAACTCCCCAAGCCCAAGGTTTATATTAATAACCGCAACATAATTTCTTTTAACTGAAATATATTAATGATGAATTTCTGACATTATTCTTCTAGGATTTTATATATACTTTTTTACAATTTATTGCCCGTTATCCTATCTTACGATACAGTAATAGTTTCTCCTTCCCTTGTGTATTATCCCCCGGTGGGACAGCGATAAGTTTACGGATTTGCAACACGCTAAAATCCTGGGCTCGATTTCCCGTGGTGGACAGAACAGATAGCCCAATGTGGCTTTGCTCTAAAATAAAACAACAACAACCTTCCCTTGTATACGCTACCCCCCACTCCACAGTGTCAGAGGTAAGCTTGAGGGCTTATAACGCTACAAAGCGAGTTTCGATACCCGCGGTGAGTGAAACAGAAGAATCCATTGTGTAGCTTTGTGCTTAAGAACAAATAAACATACCATAGTACACACATATATATATATATATAGAGAGAGAGAGAGAGTGAGAGTTTAGCGTTTAAATAATGAATTGTCGTTTTAAAATCCTTCACGTTTCAACTAGTTTTTCGTATGTGATAAATATTTTTTTTTAATGGCTAAGGACTAGTTTGTATTAATCCACTCTTGGAATTTTAGATGTTTTCAAGGTTTGACCTTCAAAAGACGACATAAGGTCATCTATCTTGAATATTACCAACCAGTTAAACAACTAGGGTTAAACGTCTAAACAAGCCAGTCTCAACAAGGTATTTAATTTTATGATAAAAACTCGTTAGAGGTCGTGGAGCCCTTTTTTTGTATGTTGTCTTTCACTTCAAAAGTGAAGGTCGATTTTTTTTCCTCATTTTTAATTACTCAGAATATATTTTATATTTTGTACGAGTTATATGTTTGGTTATATCAACGTGGATCATATTTTGTACGAGTTATATGTTTGGTTATATCAACGTGGATCATATTTTGTACTGGTTATATGTTTGGTTATATCAATGTGGATCATATTTTGTACGAGTTATATGTTTGGTTATATCAATGTGGATCATATTTTGTACGAGTTATATGTTTCGTTATATCAATGTGGATCATATTTTGTACGAGTTATA
>NW_013668343.1:114687-118812 GCF_000517525.1 Limulus polyphemus | reverse complement strand
TTATCAATATGAACAGTTGTTAAGATTTTTTTTTTTAATCTTCATGTTATAAAGCTCCTACGGTAACTTCAAAAAGCACATACTGCTGAGTCACCGGGGAGGGGGGGACAGAACAGTTGTTAAGATTTTTTTTTTTAATCTTCATGTTATAAGGCTCCTACGGTAACTTCAAAAAGGGAACGTTGTATTAGTTCTATTTAGTCTCCGGTTCGAACAATAATTTTTTTTTAACGCTTAAACTTTTGTTTTGTTCTTGTTGTTTTTTTTGCGTCGTATAGCTCCTTTTTTTACTTTGCCAAAAAACACGGGATAAGTGAAAACATAAAGTTCAAATAGAATCCACGACAAACTTGTTTCTTTTCGTTGTTTTTGGTCTGCCTTACACCCCTCCCCCCCCCCCCCCCCCACGAATTGCCACAAATCATTGGTATTTCGAAAAAGGAAAGATTAAGACGAAAACGTAAAATATTTACATACTTGCTGGGAACTGAATTTCGCACACACACGAAACAGAGAGAGAGAGAGTAAAAACAATATTAATTTCGTTTTTTTTTTGTTCATTAAATTCTAGGTGACTAGAGAGAAAAAACAAACAAACTGGAAACTGTATCCTTTTGTTCTCTTAACAAATAACAACAATCTCTTCGTGCACAAAACTGATCCAAGTGTTGTGTGAAAATTGCACCCCGGAAGGGATCCCAGGGAACCTGATCTCTATATTGTTGGCGGCTGGTCAGTAGACAAAAGGTTTTGAGCGTTCACTACATCTACTCGCTCCAGCTGTCGCTACCCGTTGTCTAGGAAACGGAACAACTGACCTAGCACGTGCCTGGACGGAAAACACCCCACGTATGTACAGCTGGAGAGAGAGAGAGAGAGAAAAAAATGATGATTGAACAGCGTCGGACAGGTATCCGTCTTTGGAATGAATAATAGAAAGTCAGTAACCTTTATTTTATCGTCAAAACGACAATTTTCCGTAAAAACTGCCTAAAGCTAGAATGAGAAAACAATGAATTTGTTTTTGTTTTTTTAGAATTTATAGTGCGTACTGGAGGTATTTTGGAAATAAGGTTAGAAAAAACAACATTTACTTTTCAGATAGTAATAATAATAATGAAAAAAGAACTTCATTAGAACTAGTAGTAGTAGTACAGGAACTGTTTGATGTTTTCTTGTTGTACAGGACGTCCGAAAATTCTGGAACCATCGGTGATTTTCAACTTTTCTTGAGTTCAGATATGTGACTGATTATGGTGCTGTCAAGGCATAAAAAGGTCGAGTTAATCCAAACTTGTTCCGAAGTACAAGGACATGACTTGGAACTTGTTCTGTGAAATTCGTTGGAGTGCCTATGGTGTGGTTCTAGTTTTTTTCCGATACCCTGTAATAGCCCTGATCAAGCCGTAATAACGAAACATTGGCTGAAATAAAAGTTTTTTTTTATCATTATCCGGAGAGTAAATGGAAAAATTCTACCTAAACCTAGAATGTTTGTTTGTAGTTAAGTACGAAGCTACACAATTGGCTAAGTGTGTTGTGGCCGGGTATCGGAACCCGGTTTCTAGCGTTATAAGCCTACAGACTTACCGTTGACTCACTGGGGGAGGGATCCAGAATGAGAGATGTTTATACTGACTCATTGCACTATTTTTTACCACCGTTCAATTGTCAATAGAGTTTTGAACAGGGTACTATAGAAAATCACGTTTATTAAATGTGACAGCTCCAAAGTTTTCATTTCAAGACGTCAAGATGGATTAGAAGGTATGAGGAACAAGCACTGCGATGATATTAACATTCAGTAAGGCTAGTGTAATCCTAACACGGTGACGTGGATGGAGTGATCTCGGTATAACAACGTACACCGAGTATTACTTGGGTAATATTAACATGGCAAAGTAACACAAAGTAAATCCAAAACAACGTTATGACTTATAAAGGTAAAATAAGAGTTTCCAGCGTATAGCCACGATCACAGAATATTTAGAATACAATCTGAACACAGCAAGATACATTGAATGTTTCCAAGACAACCTTAACACAGCAAGATACACTGAATGTTTCCAAGACAACCTTAACACAGCAAGGTACACGGAATGTTTCCAAGACAACCTTAACATATCAAGATACATTGAATGTTTCCAAGACAACCTTAACATAGCAAGATACATTAAATGTTTCCAAGACAACCTTAACATACCAAGATACACGGAATGTTTCCAAGACAACCTTAACACAGCAAGATACACGGAATGTTTCCAAGACAACCTTAACATAGCAAGATACACGGAATGTTTCCAAGACAACCTTAACATAGCAAGATACACGGAATGTTTCCAAGACAACCTTAACATAGCAAGATACACTGAATGTTTCCAAGACAACCTTAACACAGCAAGGTACATTAAATGTTTCCAAGACAACCTTAACATATCAAGATACATTGAATGTTTCCAAGACAACCTTAACATAGCAAGATACATTAAATGTTTCCAAGACAACCTTAACATAGCAAGATACACTGAATGTTTCCAAGACAACCTTAACACAGCAAGGTACACGGAATGTTTCCAAGACAACCTTAACAGGTTGTCTTGGAAACATTCAGTGTATCTTGCTATGTTAAGGTTGTCTTGGAAACATTCCGTGTATCTTGCTATGTTAAGGTTGTCTTGGAAACATTCAGTGTATCTTGCTATGTTAAGGTTGTCTTGGAAACATTCCGTGTATCTTGCTGTGTTAAGGTTGTCTTGGAAACATTCCGTGTATCTTGCTATGTTAAGGTTGTCTTGGAAACATTTAATGTATCTTGCTATATTAAGGTTGTCTTGGAAACATTCAATGTATCTTGATATGTTAAGGTTGTCTTGGAAACATTCAATGTATCTTGATATTGCTGTGTTAAGGTTGTCTTGGAAACATTCCGTGTACCTTGCTGTGTTAAGGTTGATACACGATTAATAAATAGCAAATAAACTTAGTATTTCGAGAATTGTTTAATGTCGAAGTCTAATGTCAAGTGTGTGAGGTCTAGTGTATTCACTATGTGAATACAGAGCTCGTTCACACCAATAATATGTAAGATACATGATTATACGACGTAAAATTTTCTTACTCACTGAGCATGCGCATGTTATCTAACTGAATACTTGACCAGTGCACTTAATCAACCAGTTGCGTTCCTTAACAAACACACAGTATTAGAGCTACATTAGTTGTGTATTTTGTTCCTTAGATTCTGTGGAACCAACTTTGTTCACTGTCCAATCATGTTGCAGAGTACATCTACAGGTATCTTGATGACAGGTTGGAGTTTTGTTAACTTACTTTCTATTGGTTGTTGTTGTTGTTTGTTGAGTATCGCGCAAAGCTACGAACACGAGATGTCTCTAATTTTAAAGTGGTAGACTAGAGACAGAAGGCAGATGGTCAACACCACCAACCGCCAACTCAAATCGAATAATGGGATTTGATCGCCTCTTTTATAATGCAGCCACTGCCCCAAAATGTGGAGCGTGCTTTTTATTTTTTGTGGTAACGTGGCGCGAACCAAGGATTCACTTTCCGGCACTCTCACCACTAGGTCACGCTCGTGCTAATCTCGGCACTTCTCTGATAGAACTGAGTTCAAGTAAAGATTGTTTCTGTCGAGTTTATTTATTTTCAGTAAATTGCCAAAACAAAAGTGCCGTTAGGGGGTTAGTTTGTTTGTTTGTATTTAAGCACAAAGCTACACAATGTGCTATCTGGGCTCTGCCCGCTACGGGTGTCGAAACCTGGTTTCTAGCATTGTAAGTCCGCAGACGTACCACTGTGCAACTGTTGATAGAGCTAGGACGTTTGCACTGTTATGCAGAGCACGAGTTTTTGCCCTAAAAACAAACAAACAACGATTTATTTTTAGAAACATCAACTCCAAAATGTATAATAATACCATAGGGAATCCTCAATAGCCGCGGCACTTGAAATTCTTTTAAGCAGGATTAGAGTAAATTAATCTATGATACCTTGGGCGTGGTCAAATACATTAATGTGAGTCCAACACTGTAATTAAATCTCAAATCCGTCAAGAGATGACGGAGCTATGAGCTAAAAGTTTGTACTTGAAAAAAAAAATCAAAA
>NW_013668343.1:110551-113969 GCF_000517525.1 Limulus polyphemus | reverse complement strand
TTGTTTGTTTGTTTGTTTGTTTGAAGTTAAGCCCAAAGCTACACAATGGGCTATCTGTGATCTGCCCACCACGGGTATCGAAACCCGGTTGCTAACGTTATAAGACCGCAGACACACCGCAGTGTCATACTGCGTATCTCTCGTGTTTTCCAATTCTATGGTAAAAGGCTTGGAGCTGGTTCTGAAAACCCGAAAATGAAAGTTTAATACGCAGGGTTTCTAATATTCTTTTGCGGTGACAAAGAGTAATATTAGATTGCACAAGATAGATTAATCTTTTTAATTCAAGTAACTTTCTAGAACATTAAGCTAATAGCCCAGAATCGGGTCAATAATCTTCAGGAGGTTTTAAGCCATTTTCATCATCATTTCATCTCTGTTTCATTTACTCCAGAAACATCAACAAGTTCAATCTCATTTCACCTACTGACAAGGCACAAGAATTGCATAAACTTACATTGTGGGATTTAAACACCATCTAGTGGGTTATGTTGGCAATTGTGGCCTAGCATGACCTGGTGGCCAGGGCACTTGACTAGCATTCTGCGAGTCGCGGGTTCGAATCCCATGACCAAACATGCTCGCCCCTTTCAGCTGTTGTGGCGTTATAATGTGACGGTCGATCCCATTATTCCTCGGTGAAAGAGTATCCCAAGAGTTGGCGGTGGGTGTTATTGATTAGCTGCCTTCTCTTCAGTCTGTTACTTCAAAATTACGGACGACTAGCGCAGATGGCTCTCGAGTAGCTTTGCGCGAAATTCGACAAAACAAACAAACAAACTGTTGGCCATTCAGCAGCACAAAACACGTTTGTTCTCACGCAAAAATTAGCCAAATGGAAAGCTGGAGCATTTCTAAAGAAAGAAAGTTAATTCGCGACTGTAAGTTTCGTAATCGCTTTGTTTACAATTTTTCAGACAGCCTGTGATTAAATAACAACTGTGTTTAATTTATTTTCACCTTCACACACACCCGACATTTTAACACGTAACACTCTTATGTTTACCCCCACAGTGGCTCAGCAGTATGTCTGCCGCCTTACAACGCTAGAAATCGGGTTTCGATACCCGTGGTGGGCAGACCACATTGTGTAGCTTTGTGCTTAATCCCAAACAATCAATCAACTCTTATGTTTAATTTATTTTTACCTTCACACACCTGACATTTTAACACGTGCCACTCTTTATTTTTTTTTAAAAATAAAACATTCCACAGGTTCGATGGCTTTGGTGTGATGTTGCTTATTTTATTTTATTACTTGAGAATTAGGGTTAACTTCCGAAAAGCTATCTGCACTGGTGCCATCTATCTTAGAAAAGTAACACTGCTAAGGAATAATAATTTCTACAATTAAATGAAGGTTTTTCTTTATGTTAATCACTTCTTGGGCTTATTACTTTCATTATATCATATCTTTTACATGCTCACTACAAAAGGAGCAGAAGAACACCATCTGTTCCTTTTTTCTGCAATACTTGAGTGTAATATTTGACTACATAAATCTGTATACAAACATTAACAGCAAAATGACTCAATATTTTTAAACCCAAGACATCTAAAGTCATTATGATGACGCTTGTCTCATGTTCGTGAAGTTTATTTTTTTGTAGAATAAAGCCGCAGTGAGTTATTTACAGGTTTACCGCGGGGGATCGAACCCCGAATTTTTGCGTTGTAAGTCCGTAGATAGACTTACAGTTGTCCCACCTGGGGGACCCACGAAGTTGGAACCAAAATTATTGCAATGTCTGATATTTTACGTGTTGTTGCAGGTGGCTGTTCGCAAATCGAACTGGATTCGCCGAATTTTAAACGCGTGCACACACACACACACACACACACATACATACATCTATATGTCAGGTGATACAATATTTTAATTTTGCTACCGACTAACACACAACTTAGCAGTTGCAGGATTTTTGCATGCTTCATTACTTGTGTCTGCCGTAACCAATCGTATTCGTCTCAGCACGAGGGCGGAGCCACGAGATCAACACAAAGTAGGCCGCATGATGACTATCGACACACACATCGCGAAGGAGAGAGATCGGTCGTGGTACAGCTGGATCCCGAGACTACAAGCTACTAGTGGCCCTTCGAGCGTAAAACTCAAACCCCACCTGGACATCAACATTTCCATCAACCAGCAGAACACAACTCCTCTGCAGATATGCCGGTTAACGTCACGCAAAGCCAGCTCACGCTCACGAGCACAGCGGAGACGGAGAAGTTCAGGTAAGAAACTGTTATTCATTCACGTTAACAAGTTAATTTATTCTTGTAAGTTTTTCCCAGTACATTAACGACATCAGGAGATTAAGATACGCTGCTTAACACTCGGGCAATACACAAACACATCGGACGATACAATGAAATGTGAAAAATCCTCACGGAAGAGACAAAAAAAACAACAGGCCTTTAAAAAACTCTTTATTTCATCTCTTGTTTAATGCTAAAATTTATGAATAATATACGCCGTAAATTAACCAATACCCCTTCTTGACTTTGTTTTATCAACAAACTGCTCCTGAAAGAACACTCTATGTAGTTAATATCTTTACAAATAACAGCATTAGTAAACGGACACAATCTAAAGATAAAACGAAGAGAAACAAACAGGGATATGTACTGGGAGAATCAATGCCGCGAACGCAACTAATACGCTAGTTAGTTTTTATGTTGCATCTATGAAAAGATCTGTTTGAATCAACGCCCTGATATAGTGTGACGTCACCGTGTTTAACCTAGTAACGAATACAGGTAGTTTAATATACCGTGCTTACATTTTGACTTATTATGATGCATTGTTTCGTCGGTTGGGTACGCTCGATGTTAGCGATATTTTCGGCCGTAATCCCAATAATATCTCGCAGGATTCAGCCAGCAATGGATATTTATGTTTGTTAGACAGCTGAAGAGACTTGTACAAAATAACCTTTATATACAAAAATAATAAAAAACAGATATTTTAAACATTAAAACCAATAGTGTTTATGAAAGTAACATTAAATAGAGAGAGAGAGAGAATAGGGCATAGCATTTTTACTGAACATATAATAAACACGAGTATTGGAGAATACATCAATCTTCCTTCATTCTTTCTTGTAGTAACACGTTACTTACCTTTTAATATTACTTTCGTTGTTTCGAACCACATACACCTGACAAACAAAAAAATCGTAGTTAGCTCTAGTGACAGTTATTTGAAAAAAAAACCAGCAAGTTTAACTTACTACACGCAATTAGTTTATTCACTTTTTGTTCATTAATGCTTACTGCAGCTGGCGAATCGTAAAAGTTAAGAAAAAAAATAACACCGTTCAGGAGAATAGTGTGGCTATAACACACCGTGAGGATTTTGTTTCTTTGTTTATTTTATCTACGTTATGCCATATGGGCTGTCTTTGCTTTGCCT
>NW_013668343.1:108723-109611 GCF_000517525.1 Limulus polyphemus | reverse complement strand
ACTAGTTCTCAGACTTGTAACTAACCGGGGGGGGGGCATTTGGAGAAGGGGTTTGGAAAATTTCTTCTACAACACTACGTTTGGAGGAGAGGTGTGAAATGTGTTTTAAAAATGATTTGTTTGGAAAAAAAAAATACAAACGGTCTACTTTTTTGGAAACGATAAAGATTTTGTCAAAAAAAGTGAAATTGAGGACTACATTAGGCATCAATGTTTTCTTTAATTGCATGATTTTAGTAACAATATTATATTGTTATCAGTATGCTACCATTGAACGTAGAGCAGGCCAGGTTATCAGTATGCTACCATTGAACGTAGAGCAGGCCAAGTGTTGACGGTGAGTAAGCTGCCTTCCCTTTGGTCTGTCACTTCAAAATTATGGGAAAGCGGTAAGTTTATGCACCTACAGCGCTACAATCCGAGGTTCGATTCCCCCCAGTGGATTCATCAGATAGCCCAATGTGGATTTGCTCTAAAATATACAATCAAACTTGCAAACCGTATAAGTTTGTGCAAAATCCAACAAAAAGGTGGTGGTTGTTAAGCCCAAAGTTACGCAATGGACTATCTTTACTCTGTTCATCACGGGTATCAAAACCCGATTTTTAGCGTCGTAAGCCTGCAGACGTACCGCTTAGCCACTGGAGGTGGGGGGTGGCGCTCCCACAAACAAATAAACTATTAAATATCTGTGGGGTTTTGAGTCCGTTTAAATGTTATTTGGTTTAAGTTTTTAATTAAAATTCGTAGGATTAAAACGAAACTTCAACAAACAAACGTGTTTATCGAATACCAAAAATTAAGATATATTTTTGAGTGGAATAAAACTTGGTTCTGGATTATAATGTGTTAATATGAGTAATTAAATTATAGAAATTTTTTTGTGAA
>NW_013668343.1:106628-107944 GCF_000517525.1 Limulus polyphemus | reverse complement strand
TTCTAAAATTACAGCCTCGCATATGGCTTGGTGGTTAGAGGGTGCTCGACTCGCAATCTTCGTGTCGCGAGTTCCAATCCCATCACTGAACACGTTCGCTCTTTCAGCCGTGACGATCAATTCCATTATTCGATTAGAGTAACCCAAAGAGTTGGCGGTGGGTGATGTTCACTAGCTACCTTCAGCAATACAAACAGAACATATCAACTTGAAAAGTAAGAGAGCCATCATTTTGCTTTCTAATATATTCACAAACATAAATAGACTGTTCAGAGATAAAAATACAAACTGACTTTAACGCGTGTTATATATCACATGTAAAATGTTTCGGCCAATCACTTTACAGTTTGCCAAAGAGCAGTTGTACGTCTTCACGGCGAATGCACGGTAAATTATTGATGTCAAGCTCACGATCCGACAAAGGCTTCTTTCTAGCGTTCAAGAAATAAATGACTCCGCTTGAAGCTGGTAAGTTTCAAAATTGGATTCCAGAATAGAGAAAGAGAGAGAGGGGGGGGAGGGGGAAGAAGAGGAATGCCCCAAGATTAATCACAATGGCCACATACAAATCAACGAGACCGTACAGGAAAATTCGTTTGTTTGTTATACGCATCAAAACACACCTGATAAGAAATTCATAAACCAGTGGCTAGATGCTAAACTATAAGATGAAAAAAAAATCTTCCATTTTTATTTTAATATGGATAAAAAAACAACAGAGATCGTATGATGTGCAGGGGTGTATTTATGTATAAGATACTATAAGCCTTGTGTCATTATATAAACTTCAAAGTAGTAGACGTAGGAATAATACGATCCAGGTTTTGGAAAACGAACATTTAGTGTAAAAATGTTGCGTTTGTTTGTAAAGATTCTAAATACCTCCAGGAGAGCATCAGCGAATTTCACCTGATCAAGATAACTCGAAGTTTTCGTTATTAAAGAAAGATTGGGAACTCGCATTTCAGAGTTCTGATTATGTTAAAATATTTTATGTAGAAAATGGGTTTTTTTTGTTGCTACATTGCTCTAAAGTACGAACTAAAACGAGCTGAGAATCTGTGTTATTTGTTTATTATTAGTTGTAAGGCTTTTAACAAATCCAGATCTTTCGAGACATTTACAAAACACCAACAGTCGTCAGATCTTTCGAGACCCTTTACAATACACCAACAGTCGTCAGATCTTTCGAGACCATTTACAAAACACCAACAGTCGTCAGATCTTTCGAGACCATTTACAAAACACCAACAGTCGTCAGATCTTTCGAGACCATTTACAAAACACCAACCGTCGTCAGATCTTTCGAGACCATT
>NW_013668343.1:103666-105755 GCF_000517525.1 Limulus polyphemus | reverse complement strand
CATTTACAAAACACCAACAGTCGTCAGATCTTTCGAGACCTTTACAAAACACCAACAGTCATCAGATCTTTCGAGCCCACTTGAGTTCATTCTTAATTTTACTCAACTTAAGAATGAACTTAAATAAACTATCAACAACATCATAGACAAAAGTGGTTTTCTTGTATATTAAACACAAAGCTACAGTTTTTAGTGTTATAAGCCTTCAGACTTATCGCTGAACCACTGGTGGTTAACAGAACTGGAAATGTTTGTCTATTGGTAGTTAACAGAACTGGAAATGTTTGTCTATTGGTAGTTAACAGAACTGGAAATGTTTGTCTATTGGTAGTTAACAGAACTGGAAATGTTTGTCTATTGGTAGTTACCAGAACTGGAAATGTTTGTCTATTGGTAGACGTAAGGAATTATGTGTGTGTGTGCTTATTCTTGTTTAAATGTATCTTAACTGAGAAAGGCTGGTTTGTATTTCTTGAAGAAAGGATTTTCTTTTCCTGGACGTGTTCGCCTGCCAGTTTACCACAGTGTTCTTCAAGTGTATCATACTTAATTTTCTGGTTAGTTATCTCGTAATTACTAAGGTATTGTTTTATCATTTTGTTCGGTTTTCTGGTTACAAAGCTGCTATCTCTCCCGATGACTTGGTGGTACGTCTAAGGGCTTATAACGCTAAAAATGGGGTTTCGATACCTGCGTAATTACTAAGGTATTGTTTTATCATTTTGTTCGGTTTTCTGGTTATAAAGCTGCTGTCTCTCCCGATGACTTGGTGGTACGTCTAAGGGCTTATAACGCTAAAAATGGGGTTTCGATATCTGCGTAATTACTAAGGTATTGTTTTATCATTTTGTACGGTTTTCTGGTTACAAAGCTGCTGTCTCTCCCGATGACTTGGTGGTACGTCTAATGGCTTATATAACGCTAAAAGTGGGATTTCGATACTTGCAGTGAACACAGCACAGAAAGCTGCTTACTTTTGGTGAGAATAACAAAGAAACTAGTGAAATCACTGCTATAAAAATCGTTTTATCTTTAGTATCTTAGAGGACCACAAACCGAACTGATTGGTTTGATTTCCTTTACTTTTGTAAACTCTGCGCTTCTTTGTAAAGTGCGTGTGAAAGTATAACGCTCAAATCCGGGGTTCGATTCCTTGCGGTGGACAGAGCCCAAATAGCCCAGTGTGTAGCTCTGTGCTAAGAAACAACATATTTGTAGAGGCCTGGTGTTTAAGGCGTTCGACTCGCAATCCGCGGGTCGTGTGTTCGAATCCCGTCACCAAACATGCTCGCCCTTTCAACCGTGGGGGCCTTATAATGTGATGGTCAGTACCACTATTCGTCACTAAAGAGTTGGCGGTGGGTAATATTGACTAGCTGCCTTTCTTTTAGTCTATCATTTCAAAATTAGGGACGACTAGTGTGCACAGCTTTCAATAAACAAACAAATTTTGGAGAGTGACCTCTAGTAAAACATTAAATTTTACACATTGTCAGTTTATAACAAAGTACTGCACTACTAAAGCGACTGATGAGCCGCGAATTCTGCGAAACTAGTCTGTTGCAGCGTGGGTAGCGAATCAAAGAATAGATTAGGCTTTTTACGTCATGTTTATTCATTGAAATTCGCTTTTCGGTGAAGAAAATAAATTAACTCCTCTGTTCCTTAAAAAAGTACTTACAAATTGGAGGGTTTAAGCCCCTCATGCCCTTATTACTATTTCACTGCCATAGGAATCTGGATCTTTGTTTCACCAAGAAAAATAAAAAGTATTCCTCTTCAAATTTCCCCAAGTCTACCAGTTTCAAATTTCAGAGAACTAGTAAGTTATTAAAAACTTGTGTCTTGAGATGTATTTTTTTTTATTATTTATTTTGTATCTGGTACCGGGAGGTCTGTTGATCTATAAATGGCCCGACATGGCCAGGTGATTAGGGAGCTCGACTCGCAATCTGCGGATCGCGGGATCGAATCCCCGTCACACCAAACATGCACGCCCTTTCAGCCGTGGGAGCATTATAATGTGACGGTCAATCCCACGATTAGTTGGTAAAAGAGTAGCCCAAGAGTTGACGGTGGGTGTTGTTGA
>NW_013668343.1:100875-103585 GCF_000517525.1 Limulus polyphemus | reverse complement strand
ATCCATAACAAACAAACCAACAATCTATAAATGTGAGAGTAAAAAGAGTGTTATAGAAACACAGAAGTTTCGAGTGAGGTTTGCGAAACTAATTAGTGTTGGATTTATTTAGTTTTTTCTTACATTTCACGGCTTATAAATCACGTACTTTAATGTCAATTATGTCACGAAGTTAATTCACTCTGTTAGAAAAAAAAACTAGAAATTTCTCTCGAACGAACTTGATCCGTTCTGTTCACCATAAGATGTCATGATGTCATTTTGTGTGTGTGTGTGTGTGTTGTTGTTGTTGTTCATTTTGTTGTTGGTCGGGGGGGGGGGGCGCTGCATCCTTTTTGACAACGCCTCACAATACGAAATTCAATTACTCACCTTAATCGCGAAAATGATCGAGGTCTCATAGGTGCACTTGATATGTCGTTTACTTCGGTTCAGTGAGTAAACAAAGTCGTAATGTCATCTAGAAAATTTCGTAGGGCATGTTCGGTCACACTCTTCCATGCTCGCGCTTGTGAAAATTTAATCAAAAACCAAAGCACCCCCCCCCCTTTCTGGCAGGTGGATACATGTATTAGGCCTATGTTTACCTAGCTTGTTTTGTGTGATTTTTTTTAAATGAGTCACAAAAATGATCAAGAACAGCAAAAAGAGATAAGCACCTGTCTTTCGTCACAGAGACACCTGGTGGATTTGTAACTTTTCAGCATATAGTGATTTGGGAATTACGAAACTTTGGGTTATATAATTTTAGCTTAAATAGTTAGTCACGCTTTGCTAGTAGCCTCTAATCATGCATTCTAAAAGTTGTTTGGGCCGGGTGTGTCCTAGTGGTTAACATACCCGAACTGTGTGTTCGAAGCTTCTCGTTTCGTGGCTTACTGCCGTGAAAACGGGTCTTCGCACTTTGGGAGCCGTGGATGCGTTATAAGATTGACGGTCAGATCCTAATATTCGATCAGACAAGAGTAGCTAAAAAGTTCACTCTTATATTTTCAGTTCAAATGCCATGCGCAGATAGCTCTTGAGTAGGTTTTGCGCGGACTTTAAAAACGAACTATAATATCTGGAGAATGTGTTAATTTGTAGCCACCACGGGTATCGAAGCCCAGTTTTCAGCATTATAAGCCTTCAGGCTTACCGCTGTGCCACTGAGGAGCCATCTGGAGGAAAATTATAAGAGGCTACTTCCGAGCAGTCCAACATTGTGGCTACAATGCCAAACCTTCCCAACGTGCACAGATAACAAGTTTACATAGAAATACGTCTCTCATCAGGTGCGTACTATAGTTCATATCTGCACTACAAAAAAATAAAAAATACAAAAATGAAGAAGCCAAATCACCCGCATATCGACGTGGAAACTTCGTTACACTTGTTAGTGTCTGGTACATGTGTACTCGAAGCTTTTACATTCTTCGTCGTATTTGGCTCGTACAGCCATCCCACTGTTTGTCTAATGTAGTTTATAAAAAAAATAAATACATTGAAAGTAGAGCAAACCAACTAATTATGTTAAACAAACTGAACATTATTTTAAGATCAGTTATGATGACCGTCCGTACTCATTGTGTTTTGTGTCGAGTTTTTCGCTAACGTACAGTACGATAAACGTTTGGTTGGAATAAGATAAGTTTTAATTTTAAAAATATTTCAAAACTTTCTCACGTGACATAATTAATGCTGAATCGAAGCGATAAAAATTGGCGATTAGTTGAAGTACGAACTATTGAAAAAAACTTTCGTGCTGAAGTGACCAAGAAACCCCCAGTGGCATGTCTGCGGACATACAACGCTAGAAACCGGGTTTCGATACCCGTGGTGGGCAGAGCACAGAATGCCCATTGTGGGGGGCCTCTTGGCCACTTTTTTTGTTGTTGTTTGAACTTAAGTAAAAAGCTACGCAATGGGCTATCTGTGCTCTGCCCACCACGGGTATCGAAACTCGGTTTCTAGCGTTCTAAGTCCGCAGACATACCGCTGTGCCACTAGGGGGCGAATTACTGTTGCCACTGCAAACAAATTCCATGACAACTTCTTAGGCAATGACCTTAGACTATTTATTAATGCAAATAAAAGTCTTAATAAACATAAACGCTTAATATGTCTCTTTATTATACTAATAACCAGAAAGTTAAGGTTTCAGTTTAGACTTCGACAAAATCTCATTCAGTGTATTCAGTATGCTGAGACCAGGGAGTCTCTAAAAAAAAAGGAGAATATTTCGGCATCTTAACTGAGGCCCCACCCAACGAATTTGTAGATACTTAGTACTTTAAAAGTAGTGTGTGTATTTGACACTTTCTTGCGGCTTCTAATTTGGGAACCCCTGAATTAGTCATCTCCAGCTTTGACCAATCATACATCATAAATCAGCCTTGATCAATCATTCCTCTCGCAAATAAACTTTGGCCAATCATTCCTCTCATAAATTGGCCTTGCCACACCATTCCTCTTACAAATAAACTTTGACCAATCGTTCCTCTTACAAATAAACTTTGACCAATCGTTCCTCTTACAAATAAACTTTGACCAATCGTTCCTCTTACAAATAAATTTTGACCAATCGTTCCTCTCATGAATCAGCTTTGACCAATCATTCCTCTCATGAATCAGCTTTGACCAATCGTTCCTCTCATGAATCAGCTTTGACCAATCGTTCCTCTCATGAATCAGCTTTGACCAATCGTTCCTCTCATGAATCAGCTTTGAC
>NW_013668343.1:98106-100229 GCF_000517525.1 Limulus polyphemus | reverse complement strand
ATTGGACGGCTAAACTGTCAGGTCAGAGACCTCTAGGATTCAGGTAGAGAGCCCTAATTTTGATTGGACGGCTAAACTGTCAGGTCAGAGACCTCTAGGATTCAGGTAGAGAGCCCTAATTTTGATTGGACGGCTAAACTGTCAGGTCAGAGACCTCTGGGATTCAGGTAGAGAGCCCTAATTTTGATTGGACGGCTAAACTGTCAGGTCAGGCAAATAAACTTTGACCAATCCTTTCATAAATCAGCCTTGACCAATCAATTATTCAATGCAGATGCATAAAACTGAACCAAGAACAATTACATATTTAAAAAAAGACAACTTTATACATTTCTCTTTGTTTGTTGAATTTCGCTCAAAGCCGTCCTACTCTTGGACTACTGTTGCCAGACCAAAAAGTGGGATTTAACTGTCACTCTTATAACGCACCCATGGCCCAAAAAATGCGACTTGCTAACCACAAGGTTGCACTTGGTCTAACTTTATAAATAAAACAACATGTAGCATTCAGTATATATTATCCATTACGTATGATATATATCTAATGCACAAGTAAGTGTATCAACATATATCGGGTAGGTCGACGTCAAGAAGTTTTAAATAGGCCTAGTAATGTGTAACATGAGGGTTAGATCTAAGCTAGCGAGTACTAGTCCCAGAAGAAACTCATGACAAAATTTTACATTTTAAATCTGATGTCTAAACCTAACTGATGCAGTCACGAAGAACATTGTTAAGGAATGAATTTATCTTAATGCTATTTCATGTCAAAATTTAATATTTTCAACCTGAGTGGCTTCTAATGCTACGCAAGGACTAAACGGCCAGGTGAGAGGTCTCGGGGCTCAGACATGACCATCCCTAACTTAAAACTGCCAATCAGAGAAAGGGAAACCATTTAGCAGCGCATGCCGCCTATGAGGGTACTTTTAAACGAATAGTGGGATTGGCTGTCACTTTTACAACTCCCCAACAGCGTAACAGCGGACCATGTTCAGCGGCTCGAACCCTGGACCTTTTCATCCAAAGCTTTATACGCTAACTACTAACCCATCAAGTTTTCCTTACTCACATGTTTCAGTGATTGCGTCTTACAGATGCAAACCTTAAGCTACTAAAAATATTGCTATCTCAGATCGTGCTGCTTATTTAATCTATAGCGCTAGATTAAATGTATGAAATGGTTAAGGAAATACTCAAATTTATAAGATAATTCCTTTATATTGCCAAGAGACTACTGTAGGAAATGAAGCTTGACTCAATTACTAAGAACCTCCACGCGGTAGATTCCGTTAGAAATTTACCTCGTTCTAAGATACTACAAACTGGTAAGTGGAACAGGTAGGTTTGTGTATAAGCGTGCCGCAGGTTGCTGACCTGAGATCTAGAGAAACACGTTTATCAAACTTGTACCTCGTCTTTAAGAGCGAAAAAAAAAGTTGTTGAGCACGAGATAAGTCATCTTATTGGATGTCGTTTCAGAAATTTGAAAAAACACAACAACAACAACATTATTTATATCAGATTCTTATTGTTTTCTGAAACCTTAATAAAGGTTCAAAAGACTTACATTAAAAACAGTGAAAAGACAGCTGGTGTGCCACGTAGATGATGGCATAGCGAGCTACTATTTGTGCCACTGGCCACGCAGTTAATACGAGTTTTAGGTCATTGTCAGCCCTGGTTTTTATAAAACCCAGTTACTTTAGTTAGGACCCGTACTTCCTTCGTGTTGAGTAATTGCTGCGAAAATCAGAAATTACTCATAGTTGACTTTGTGCTGCTTGCCTCAGGAAACTACTTACCTCATATTTGGACATTATCAACTTACGTGGACTAGAAAATTTCTTTTGCCAGTTGCTAAGCGTCTTTGTTCGAAACCATGCTACTTAGCTCATGCATTTTCAGCCACACGAGGGTGCGTTAAAAACTGACAGCCAATACCAGTCTCGTGGCGATGGGTGCCGCCTTCATCTTCTTCATCGGGATTCGGACCATGTTTTGAACCAGGGAGAGGCAGGTTCAGCGTAGACCTCTTCCTCCATCTTGTCTCTCTGATCGATAGTTCAAAATTAGGGCTTTCTAGCTGAATCCCAGAGGTTTGAGAGGAACGATTGGTCAAA